>NC_092150.1:80099205-80356705 GCF_045791955.1 Oncorhynchus clarkii lewisi
TGTATTATTCTCTCCTCAACAGAACAGCCTTTGAATGTGGGAGTTGATAGAATGCTGAAATGTGCTGTATGACTCACTGTCTGTATTTGTTGGCAGCCGTGGGATCCATCTGTGATCCGGCCGAGCTGACCTTTCATCATTTACCTCACCTAAATTCTTAATTTCAAAAGAACCCTTCATTCCTGTATGAGCCTACACAATAGCTCATGTGCTTTAGGCCTCAGAGTCATGCTTAGGTTTTCTCTCTGCTATACTAGAAGACGCTGGAAGATTCTACACAATACCTCATGTGCTCAATGTCTCAGGTGTACCACTCTCTGCAAGAGGATTCTTCACAATAGCTCATGTGCTTTAGGTCTGAGCGTTACTCAGGAGTTTTTCTCTCCAAATAGGAGAACTCATTTCTCAGGCATTAATCTGAGCCGAACCGTATGGCCTCCTCCCCACCTTTAATTTAATGCTCTATGCGATGGCAGGGAGTGGCATGCAGCTGTGGTGTGGTGGAGTGTCCCCATAGCCTCCATGTGTTCACCTCCTGATTGCTCTCACTCCCCTGGATCTGTGCTCGTTTATGGAGCCTGATATGAAAGAAACCCACGCTGGTCCCCAAACAAAAGGAGTGTCTGAGGGAATTTCACATGCAGCACAGATACATTAAGGAAGACATAGCGGTGCAGGGATGGGTGGGAGGGAGGGATGGAAGGGGAATTTACATACTAGCACATCTGTTATGAGAATTGAAAGTTTAAAAAAGAGTGTAAAGTTGGCTGCATGGATCTGGGTTCAAATACTATTTGAAATCTTTCAAAGACTATAAGTGTTTGCTTTAGCCTGCCCAGAGTTTCAGATGGGCGGGGTTGGCACTTCTGCAACTACTCTTTTGTTTTCATGGCGACAGGCAAATAATTTTAAAAACTATTTAAAGCCAAGTGTGATGGATTCCATGACACAGAACCAGCTAACCTCAACCCACTCCATCCTGATCGCTAAAATTCCACTTTGATTACTGATGATTGAAAGGCCCTGATATATGCCTTCCTCAACAAAAGAAACACAACAAAAAAACATCCATCCATAATACGCCGACTTTCAAAGGGAAACTAGGAGATCTCGACCTGATCCAGTCTCCACACACACTCCTCCCAGGGGCTGACCAGTGCAAAGAGTGCATTATGGGCTCTGCAGCATTCAATCATCTTCTCAACCCACTGCTCCAGATGATCCAATGTCACTGTTTTTGGGGTTAAAGTATTAGGGTTAAAGTATTAGGGACCTTTTAAACCCTCAAATACAATTAAAGCACAACGGACAAACTAAGTTGATTTACTTTACCTCTGGTATCTGATAGGTTTGGGTGGGAAAAAATACAAAATATTTGAAAGAAGGAGTAGAAAAAATTGCGGGTGTAATTGTTAATTATCTTGGGGGATCAGTGATGGTTTTTGACTGAATCAACAATTGTAGGATAATGGTGAGTAGGTCTAGTCCTCTCCAGTCCTTTGTGTTAACAACAGTCACGGCTTTGGTCTATATAGTTCTACGGTCTTAGAGAATCAAACAGATACCAAAATGAAACTCGGTGGGGGCAAAAGCTTTCCAAATGCAAATTATAGGTTGGAACCTCATATAAATATCTTGGAATTTTAATTGATGACGGCCTCTCTTTTAAATTGCATATTCAACAACTTACAAAAACATTTAAGCTGAAATTGGGATTTTTATTTTAGGAATAAGGCCTGTTTTTCTTTTGAAGCCAGAAGGAGGCTAGTATCAGCTACATTTATGCCTTTAATAGACTATGGGGATATTTTATATATGAATGCTTCCGCTCAGTGTTTGAGATCAATTTACACTTTTTACCATGGCACTTTGAGATTTATTTTAAACTGCAAAACCCTTACGCACCACTGCACTTTGTATACCAGGGTTGGCTGGCCTTCTCTAGTCACTCGTAGTCTCAGTCACTGGTATACTTTTATTCACAAAGCCATTTTGGGTTTAATTCCTTTTTATTTGGGCATTTTTATTGTTCAGAAATGTGGTGGGTACTCTCTTCGTTCGCTGCTAACTGTTCCAAATGTCCGAACTGAATTTGGTAAAAGGGCTTTTATGTACTCTGCGCCATCGTCTTGGAACGCCTTACAAAATACTTTTAAACTGGAAGGACTTGTCCCGATTGCTATTTTTAAATCACTGATGAATGATCTTGAGACTGATTCCCTGATCTGTCAATGTTTTTAATTTGCTGTTTTTGATTTTGTTATACTCTTGTGAATTTTATATATTTTTACTAGATTACTTGTAGTTTTTCATGTTGTTCGTCTGAAATTTTTGTAATGACTTGGTGCTGCCTATCTTGGCCAAGAAGCTCTTGAAAAATAGATTTTAAATCTCAATGAGCCCTTCCTGGTTAAATAACGGTTCAAATAAATACAATTAAAATAACACACCACATCAACCCAATACCCCTCATACCAGAACCATGGTCCTCCAATATCTGATTAGACAGAGGACCACAGGTCAGAAATATATTATCTATCATTCATGTCTTTATAGAACAAATACCAAATGCTGGGACATAGCGATAGCTCTGAAGGATCCACTCTTTTTTTTCAATTTTCGCCTAAAATGACATACCCAAATCGAACTGCCTGTAGCTCAGGACCTGAAGAAAGGATATGCACATTCTTGATACCATTTGAAAGGAAACACTTTGTGGAAATGTGAATTGAATGTAGGAGAATATAACACATTAGATCTGGTAAAAGATTATTATAAGTGTTATAAATGTACTTACAATGCATTATGGAGAGAGAATTTAAAGTGAGTGATAACCATATTTTATATGGAAGCTATCACTAATGTTCTAGCCCGACCATTTTGGAGCAGTCAGTTGCAGCGTGTGCAACCTTGGCTGTCATGCTAGCACACCTGAGAGATCTGCCAGGCTGGTTGATGTGCTGCTACCTATTCCGTGTATGCATGAGCCACTTAAATATTTCCTGCTCAGGTCAATCACACCAAAAGGCCGACTGATCATTTGTGACGTACAGTTTCCCACACAAGGCCGTGCGATGCTGAAAAAACATTATACCTCTGTTACTGCTGCCTCCCTTATCACAACAAGCCTGTAAAGGTTCTATGTTACTGCTGCCTCCCTTATCACAACAAGCCTGTAAAGGTTCTCTGTTACTGCTGCCTCCTTCATCACAACGAGCCTGTAAAGGTTCTCTGTTACTGCTGCCTCCCTCATCACAACGAGCCTGTAAAGGTTCTCTGTTATTGCTGCCTCCCTCATCACAACGAGCCTGTAAAGGTTCTCTGTTACTGCTGCCTCCCTCATCACAACGAGCCTGTAAAGGTTCTCTGTTACTGCTGCCTCCCTCATCACAACGAGCCTGTAAAGGTTCTATGTTACTGCTGCCTCCCTCATCACAACGAGCCTGTAAAGGTTCTCTGTTACTGCTGCCTCCTTCATCACAACGAGCCTGTAAAGGTTCTCTGTTACTGCTGCCTCCCTCATCACAACGAGCCTGTAAAGGTTCTCTGTTACTGCTGCCTCCCTCATCACAACGAGCCTGTAAAGGTTCTCTCTTACTGCTGCCTCCCTCATCACAACGAGCCTGTAAAGGTTCTCTCTTACTGCTGCCTCCCTCATCACAACGAGCCTGTAAAGGTTCTCTGTTACTGCTGCCTCCCTCATCACAACGAGCCTGTAAAGGTTCTCTGTTACTGCTGCCTCCCTCATCACAACGAGCCTGTAAAGGTTCTCTGTTACTGCTGCCTCCCTCATCACAACGAGCCTGTAAAGGTTCTCTGTTACTGCTGCCTCCCACATCACAACGAGCCTGTAAAGGTTCTCTGTTACTGCTGCCTCCCTCATCACAACGAGCCTGTAAAGGTTCTCTGTTACTGCTGCCTCCCTCATCACAACGAGGAAGGTTCTCTGTTTCTGTATGCGTGTGTCTATCTCCACTAGCTGTAGCATCAAAGAGATCTACATGTAGATTAAAGTGGAGACATAAGCTACTGAGTTGAAAAGATTTTCTAAAATATTTGCAAACTTTTTAGCCAGGAGTTCTGAAAGTAGCACTCAAGAGCCAAAACTGGTACCCGAAAAGTGTCGTAGTACGTCATATATGTACAGATATGTCCACTACGTCATTGCTCTCTCTCTCTATGGCGTAACAATGTACATATTGCCAAAGCTTATTTTGGATATTTACAATATAAAAAATAATTAAAATTAGAATCAAAATTGTCAACGGGACAACAGTAAAAACAATAACCAAGGGTCAAAATAACCATACGTTCAACAATAACAATAAGCACACAGTAGAGGACATGTGCAGGTTGATTGGTCTGTTAGACACTGTCCCTCATCTTATGGCAGACAGCAATGTAGTGCCCTGCCAACCCACAGCTCTCTGTGTCCTCCCCCAACCGGACGGGTAGCCTATCCTCATCAGAGAGGTCTTTGAAACCTTGAATAAGGGTTTCAAATTTGGGAAAATGACACTCTCTAATTGTTCTATATTTTTGACATTTTGTCAGGAAATGCAGCTCCGTCTCAGGTTCTGCTGTTGTGCAGTGGTTGCACAGCATTTCCTCTACAGGGAGCTAGGTTTTCCTGTGTCTACCTGTCTCAATGGCAAGGCTGTGCTCACTGAGCCTGTACTTTGTCAAGGTTTTTCTAAGGTTTTGATCAGTAACCATGGTCAAATATTTAGCCACGGTGTACTGTCGATTTAGGGCCAGATAGCACTGCATTTTGCTTTGTGCTTGTGTTTGTGTTTCCCAATAAGCAATATAGTTTTGTTTTGACTGTGTTGTAATTTGGTTTATCCTGATTGATTGGATGTTCTGGTCCAGAGGCATCAGTGTATTAGTAGAACAGGTTTGTGAACTCAGCCCCAGGACCAGCTGGATGAGGGGACTCTTTTCTTTGCTCAGCCCTTGGCATTGCAGGGCTTGGTAATGATATGAGAAGGGGTCACTGTATTTTAGATGTTTCTAAAACTTAATTGCTCTTTTTTTAGTTTTTATTATTAGTGGATATTGGCCTAATTCTGCCCTGCATGCATTGATTGTAGTTTTCCTCTGGACATGTAGGAGAATCTTACAGAACTCTGCATGCAGGGTTTCAATGGGGTGTTTGTCCCATTTGATTAAATCTTGTTTTGCAAGTGGACCCCACACCTCGTTGCCATAAAGTGCAATTGGTTCGATGACATATTCAATTCGTTTTAGCCAAATTATAATAGGTATTTCAATTTGAATGAGCTTTTTAATGGCGTAGAATGCCCTGGTGCTTTCTCTCTCAGCTCATTCACTGCCTCATTAAGGTGTCCAGTTGAGCTTATTTTTAAACCTAAGTAATTTAGTGTGTACAGTACTCTATATATTTTGTACCAATTGAGAACTTTGGTCTAATTCCCTGAGATCTGGATCTTCTCTGGAAAATCATTATTTTTGTATTTTTGGTGTTTACTGCCAGGGCCCAGGTCTGGCAGTACTGCTCTAGCAGGTCCAGGCTCTGCTGTAGGCCATGTGTTGTGGGTGACAGCAGGCATAGGTCATCTGCGAAGAGTAGGCATTTAACTTCTGACTTGTGGAGACTAACACCAGGGGCTGAGGATTTTTCTAGAATAGTGGCCAATTCGTTAATGTAAATATTGAAAAGTGCAGGGCTCAGATTGCAACCCTGGCGAAGGCCCTGCCCCTGGTTAAAGAATTCTGTTCTTTTCTTACCAATTTTAACGCTGCACATATTGCCAGTACACATTGATTTAATTATGTCATGTTTTACCCCCTACACCACTTTCAATAACTTTGTAGAACAGTCCTGTATGCCACATAGAATCAAATGCTTTTTGGAAGTCGATAAAGCAAGCGTATATTTTGGTATTATTTTGGTGGACATGTTAATCTATTTTTACATTTTTGCAAATGTATAAAAAATTTAAATATCAAATTTACATAAGTATTCAGACCCATTCCTCAGTACTTTATTGAAGCACCTTTGGAAGCAATTACAGCCTTGAGTACTTCTTGGGTATGATGCTGCAAGCTTGTATTTGGAGAGGTTATCCCATTATTCTCTGAAGATCCTCTCAAGTTCTGTCAGGTTGGATGGGGAGCTTCGCTGCACAGCTATTTTCAGGTCTCTCCAGAGATGTTTGAACGGGTTCAAGTCCAGGCTCTGGTCAGGAAACTCAAGGGCATTCCGAAACCACTCCTGCATTGTCTTGACTGTGTTGTCAGGGTTGTTGTTCTGTTGGAAGGTGAATCTTCGCCACAGTCTGAGGTCCTGAGCACTCTGGAGAAGGTTTACATCAAGGATATCTCTGTACTTTGCTCCATTCATCTTTCCCTCAATCCTGACTAGTCTCCCAGTCCCTCATGCTGAAAAACATCCCCACAGCATGATGTTACCAACACAATGCTTCACTGTAGGGATAATGGCAGGCTTCCTCCAGACAGACAGCTAAATCTTGGTATCATCAGACCAGAGAATCCTTTGTCTCATGGTTTGAGAGTCTTTAGGTGCCTTTTGGCAAGCTCCAAGTGGGCTGTCATGTGCCTTTACTGAGGAGTGGCTTCTGTCTGGCCACTCTACAATAAAGGCCTGATTGGTGGAGTGCTGCAGAGAGGGTTGTCATTCTGGAAGGTTCTCCCATCTCCACAGAGGAACTCTTGAGCTCTGTCAGAGTGACCATCGGGTTCTTGGTCACCTCCCTGACCAAGGCCCTTCTCCCCCAATTGCTCAGTTTGGCCGGGTGGCCAGCTCTAGGAAGAGTCTTGTTGGTTCCAAACTTCTTCCATTTAAGAATGATGGAGGCCACTGTGTTCTTGGGGACCTTCGATGCTACAGACATTTTTTGGTACCCTTCCCCAGATCTGTGCCTCAACACAATGATGTCTACGGACAATTCCTTTGACATCATGGCTTGGTTTATGTTCTAACATGCACTGTCAACTGTGGGACCTTATATAGACAGTGCCTTTCCAAATCATGTCCAATCAGCATTCCACCAATCAGGCCTTTATGGTAGAGTGGCCAGATGGATGCCACTCCTCAGTAAAAGGCACATGACAGCCCACTTGGAGTTTGCCAAAAGGCGCCTAAAGACACTCAGACCGTGATAATTAATATTCTGTTCTGATATAACTATTTGGCCTAAGGGGTCTGAGTACTTTCCGAAAGGCACTGTATTGGATCGGTGTCCCGCTAGCAGGACAACTTCCGGTGAAACTGGAGGGCGCGCAATTCAAATAAATAATCATAAATATTATGGATTTTAAACATTTATGTACATATAAGTGTCTTATATCGGCTGAAAGCTTAAATTCTTGTTCATCTAACTGAACTCTCTGATTTACAGTAGCTGTTACAGCAAAAACATGCCATTCAATTGTTTGAGGACAGCTCCCCACATCAAAATATTTTTCCACCGGCAAAGGTTTCATACATTCACATATAACAATTAAATATTCACGTACTTTTTGAAAATCTTCCTCTGATTTGTCATCCAAAGGGTCCCAGCTATAACATGTAGTGTCGTTTGTTAGATGAAATCTTTATATCCCAAAAGGTCTGTTTAGATGGCGCCATCAATTTGAGTTATCCACTCGTTCAATTCGCAGAGAAAGAATCCGAAAATCTACCCCTAAACTTTGTTTCTACAAGTCAAAATATGTTTCTATTTACTCCTCAGATACCCTAAAATGTAAACAAACTATAATACTTACTATGTTCAATAGGAAACCGATTTTAGCAGGTGCGTAATGTCTTCATGGCGCTCGCAAACACGAATTTCCAAGACCGTGTCCTTCTACTAAAACCTATATTTATTTGAAGTTACAAGCCTGAAACCTTGAACATAGACTGCTGACAGCTCGTGGAAGCCATAGGAATTGCATTCAGGGAGCTAATTTTTAATATGACCTTTCTCTTGCAATTTTAAGAGGATGGTCTCTCAAAATAAAACAAATCTGGTTGTTTTTTCTTTGGATTGTCTCCTACCATATCTATTGTGTTATAGTCTCCTACATTATTTTAACATTTCTACAAACGTCAACGTGTTTTCTTTCCAATGGTACAAATTCTATGCATATCCTGGCTTCAGGGCCTGAGTAACAGGCAGTTTACTTTGGACACGTCATTCAGACAGGAAGTGGAGAAAAAAAGGGGCCTAGCCCTAAGAAGATTTATCTACATACTCCTTGCAAGCTCATTACTGCAGCAGCAAAAAATCGGAAACAGCAAATTTTCTGTAGATGCCCCTTCGTGCGAGCGAAAACCTATTGCCTGGAACTCGAATTGCAAGGTGCCTGGCCCACGTGGGCCAAGTGTGCAGTTCTCAAAATGGTGCCACAAAGCTTCCAGAAAACAGTCGCTTCAAACTAGGAATTTCATGTGTAACTGTGATTTTGCTCATAGACTATGCATTCATGAACTATACATTGACACATCCTGCCCAAAGCGGGAGGTTTAAAAAATACTTACATAGTTCTCAAAGTTCCGGAACGTCTTATTAACTTTCACAACCAGGACTGAAATCACACTGGCAAGTTTAAAGAAACCAGGGAAGGGGTCGACGCTTTGTGTTGCGTTGTGATGCCTGTCTCTCTTCCATTATGCAGCGGACACGTCTGGAGTGTAAGGCATTTCGTTGACTTGTTTTTCTAGTAGCGTGCAGAAAGCTGGGAGACAATCATAAAGAGCCCACCTGCTCTGCCACTGTGTGTGTCAGAGGAGGCTGGTGGGAGGAGCTATAGAAGGACAGGCTCATTGTAATGGATGGAAAGGAATCAATGAAATGGTACCAAATACATGGAAACAACATGTTAGACTCCGTTCCATGGATTCCATTCCAGCCATTACAATGAGCCCATCCTTCTATAGCTCCTCCCACCAGCCTCTTCTGGTGTGTGTGTGTGTGTGTGTGTGTGTGTGTGTGTGTGTGTGTGTGTGTGTGTGTGTGTGTGTGTGTGTGTGTGTGTGTGTGCGTGCGTGTCTGTGTGTGCGTGCATGTGTGTCTGTGTGTGTGTTCCACCTGCCTCTAGCAGCACCAGAAAGAAACAGCTCAAATCTGCACATTGTCAAGCACCACACCATCAGACATATGCCGGAGGTCAAGGCGGAGATGCAGCGGCATATGGTGCTGAAGTGACTCCAAAGAACGTGCTGCGGAAGCGCTACGATCCGTGGCATCAGGCAGCGTGCTGTTCTTTTTAGTTTAGTTAGCACACTGAGGCCCGGCGGCCCAGCCTGCTGTAGCATCTAATGACTTTTTATGGGTCCCCGCTTTTTCAAGTCATAATGACAAATCAATAAAGCAGCTGTATAATGTCATTGAAATGTTAATAAAGTGATGGGAAATTTTCTCCCACTTTCCATTCAGATAAACACTGAAACTCTGCAAATACAGTATCTCCGTTGTTCATTATATACAGGACTCCTGCAGAGACTGAGGATGTCCTAATATGGACAACGTACATACTATCATCATGATGGATAATAGATGAATGAGGATTCATTGGTAGGCTATTTGCACAAAACACTCAACGTAGACTACAGATGCACAACAGTTGAATGGATCCGACAAAGGCATTGCTCCTGCCTAAATGTTGCGCTACTGTTGTGTTGGGATTGCTATCCAAGTTGTGGTTCTATTATGATTGGTACGGAGCAAAAACAATTCTGAGCTCCCAAATGCATGGTATTCTGGATAAAACACTTGTCCTCATGAGGTTCAATGATGCTATTTTTTTTAATGATGATCAGTCCAGTGTCTTTTTTCTTCACAGAGCGATCAATATTCCTCGTAATCCAACACGGCAGTGACTATCTGCGAACCACTTTATCGTAATAATTGTGAAAATGTTTTCAAGATATGACATTTATGTACACATGTCCATATTCACACCTGGGTTCACAGGTCTTTCCACTGAGCTCTTTATGGAGATGCCAAAGCTACCTGGGTTTTTCTGCTGGTCATTTCTGGTTGTCTGCTGTGTGAAGGAAAGGAAAGAGGAGAGAGGGATTCATGTACTTCAAGTCAACAAACTACAGCAACACAAACTGAACACTTCATTTTCTACAAATTGATACCAACCTAATCAAAGGACAAACTCACAGCCTGACTTGAATATTCAACCTACTCAAAGGACAAACTCACAGCCTGACTTGAATATTCAAGTGTGATCAAGAGGCAGCTTCCAATTACTCCGCTGTGAACTACAGAGCAGTTTATCACCTGTTTTCTCATCATAATCACCCACCTCTCCCTGCCAGCCCTGCTGAGCCATGTGCTCTCCGTCAATCCCCCTCAGGCTCGGCCTCATCCTCCACCCTCACACCTCTCTCCCTGTCAGTCTCCCTAAGCCTCAGCCTCCACCCTCACTTCACACCTCTCCCTGTCAGCCCCCCTTAGCCCACTCTCAGCCTCTGCCTCAGCCTCCACCCTCACACCTCTCGCTGTCAGCCCCCCTCAGCCTCAGTCTCCACCTTCACACTTCTCTTCTTGTCAGCCCCCTCAGCCTCGGCCTTAGCTTCCACCCTCATACCTTTCCCTGTCAACCCCCCTCAGCCTCAACCTCAGCCTCACACCTCTCTCCTCCTGTCATCCCCCCTCAGCCTCACACCTCTCTCCCTGTCAGTCCCCCTCAGCCTCAGCCTTCAGCCTCAAACCTCTGGACATGCATCGTCACAGATGACCGAGCCTCCAGCCTCACACCTCTGGCCGTGCAGCTGACCCAGCCACTATCTGATCTGCTGGGTTTGGTGAGGCATCACAGCACATCTCACCCCATCACTCTGACTGCAGGAGAGGAGAGGAGGGATGAGGAGGAGGAGAGGGGGAGAGGAGAGAAGGAAATGAGAAGTGGAGAGGAGGAGAGGAGATGGGGAAAGGGGGGAAGGAGAGGAGAGGGGGAGAGAAGAGGAGAAGGGGAGAGGAGAGAAGAAGAGGAGAAGTGAGAGGAGGAGCAGAGTGAATTGTGCAGATGGTTGATTAGAAAACTCGTATGCCATTCTAAATCCCTGAGCAGTCCTTAGGGAAGAAGAGGTCTTATCTGTGATCAAGCTTCTCTTCTTCCTCATCTCCCCCATCCTCTGTCCTTCTTGAACTACATGGAAGATGTTCAAAGATATTTCAATCACTTGTTTATTTTCTGTTTTTAAAGAGCTGTTCAAGGATAGGATGAGTAATTAAATCCTTTTTTCTGCATACAGATCCATAAAAATACCCATCTTAATTATTTAACAACTCCTTTCGACAGCTTCTTTGCTGGGTGTTGCTTTTTGAATGTCAATAAAGAGACTTGATATGGTACCTTCATTAATAAAGGTGTCTAACGTTAATTTGGTTATGTTTGAAATGTCTCTCAAGATTCAAGAACTGTGGGTTTTACATGTGAAAAATACAGTAACAAGTCAAAATGATTGTATTATAATGTTTCACCAAAAACAAAGGTTTTGGTTTAGCTTTCATACTGTATTACGGTGTTCATATTAGGACAGTCCTTTAGTGGACACCTAGTTATATTCAGATTCTCATGGGAACTTCATTTGATCAGATAAAGTATTTCTCATTGCTGCCATGACTGAAGCTTGGTTTGTGCTTCTCAGTGGGTTTGGTAGCCTTTCTCTAGCTGCAGAATCCCAATCATAAAGGGTATTAGGAACATTGACTGCAACTTGCCATTGGTATTAGTGCTACAATGTGTAAAAGTTTCACTTCGACAAACTTCTGTCTTAATACTGTCTGGTAGCCTCAGAGTTACTGGAGGTAATAAGCGACTCCAGTGTCATTTACGTAACTCCCACTGACTGTCGTGACAATTAAGTGTCATTCAAGTGACTTACACATAGGGGTGATTTCCGGAACACAGATTAAGCCTAGTCCTGGACAAAATAGCACTTTAAATGGAGAATCTGTATTGAGTTTGCTTTTTAGTCTCAGAAACCGGCCCATAGAGTGCATATTTTGGTATTTTGTAAAGGTTAATGTGACAGAAGCTGTGTCAATGTTTCAGAAAAGTAGCTGTAACTAATTAGGATTAGTAACAATGTCAAAGAGAGGGTATAATGACAAAACATTTTGAAACATGACAGATACACTGCATTAGAAAAGTATTCAGACCCCTTGACTTTTTCAACATTTTCTTTTCTTATATCTTATATAATATTTAATCCATTTTAGTATAAGGCTGTAACGTAACAAAATGGAATCTAATGGACTAAATGAATCCTGATAAAAGTGTCCTCCATTCCTTGAGTTTGAGTTCTCACTTATGACACCAATGCAATAGGATAACTTTCATATAATGAATTTCAGGGTTGGGTAGGTTATTTCCTGAATGTAATTTGATAAAGTTACTAGTTACCTGTCCAAAATTGTAATCAGTAACATAACTTTTGGATTACCCAAACTCAGTAACGTAATCTGATTACATCCCGTTACATTTAGATTACTTTCCCCTTAAGAGGCGTTAGAAGAAGACATGTTAGAAAATGTATGTTACCAATTGAACGGCATATATTGCAGGATAAATCGATATTAAAGTTTACATAGCTGGCCATATATGGATGTTAAATTTTACTTTATGATTTTCTTCTAACCCATCGCTGTCACGGTTTTCTAGGTGTGAAGGAGAGTCGGACCAAAATGCGGCGTGGCTATTGAGATTCATGTTTAATAAAACAACGTAAACACGAATCAATACAAAAACAATAAACGTAACTTGAAAAACGAAAACAGCCTAAACTGGTGCAAACTAACACCAGACAGTTACAAGGACAATCACCCACAAAACCCAACACCAAACAGGCTACCTAAATATGGTTCCCAATCAGAGACAATGACGAACACCTGCCTCTGATTGAGAACCATATCAGGCCAAACATAGAACTAGACAAACTAGACATGTAACATAGAATGCCCACCCAGCTCACACCCTGACCAACCAAAACATAGAAACATACAAAGCAAACTATGGTCAGGGTGTGACAATCGCTTTCTACTGCATATAATAATATGATTAAATTATATTTTTACATTAAAAACCAAAGTCTATCAGAATTCCAGTCATTCCAATAAATATTATGCCCCTTGATCTTCAAGAATAGGACTTGTGTAACGGATTTCCTCCTCTTCGTCTGAGGAGGAGTAAGGATCGGACCAAAGCTCAGCGTGGTAAGTGTTCATGATGATTTTTAATTCAAACTCAGAACACTAAACAGAAAATAACAACGAGAATTTACAAAACCGAAACAGTACCGTGTGGCCAAAACACTCACACGGAAACAAACACCCACAATCCAAAAGTGAAACCCAGGCTACCTAAGTATGATTCTCAATCAGGGACAACAATTGACAGCTGCCTCTGATTGAGAACCATACTAGGCCGAACTCAAAAACCAACATAGAGAAAAACAAACATAGTCTGCCCACCCCAACTCACGCCCTGACCATACTAAAACAAAGACAAAAACAAAGGAACTAAGGTCAGAACGTGACAGTAACCCCCCCCCCCCCCCCCCCCCCCCCCAAAGGTGCGGACTCCGGCCGCAAAACCAGAACCTATAGGGGAGGGTCTGGGTGGGCGTCTGTCCACGGTGGCGGCTCTGGCGCGGGACGTGGACCCCACTTCACCATAGTTTTTGTCCGCCTCTTAGCCCACCTCCATGGCCTCTTTAGAGCGCCGACCCTCGCCACCGACCTTGGCCTGGGGACCCACACCACGGGTCCCGAATGGACGGGAGATTCCGGCAGCGCCGGAGTGAAGGGCGATTCTGGCATCGCCTGGCTGACTGGCGGCTCTGGCGGCTCCTGGCTGACTGACGGCTCTGGCGGCTCCTGGCTGGCTGGCGGCTCTGGCGGCTCCTGGCTGGCTGGCGGCTCTGGCGGCTCCTGGCTGACTGGCGGCCCAGGACAGACGGGAGACTCTGGCGGCTCAGGACAGACGGGAGACTCTGGCGGCTCAGGACAGACGGGAGACTCTGGCGGCTCAGGACAGACAGGAGACTCTGGCGGCTCAGGACAGACGGGAGACTCTGGCGGCTCAGGACAGACGGGAGACTCTGGCGGCTCAGGACAGACGGGAGACTCTGGCGGCTCAGGACAAATGGGAGACTCTGGCGGCTCAGGACAGACTGGCGGCTCTGGCGGCTCAGGACAGACGGGAGACTCTGGCGGCTCAGGACAGAGGAGCTGGAATGTACCGTACCGGGCTATGCACATGCACCGGGGACACCGTGCGCTCCACCGCATAACACGGTGCTTGCCCGGGCCCTCTCGCTCTCCGGTAAGCACAGGAAGTTGGCGCAGGTCTCCTACCTGACTTCGCCACACTCCTCGTGTGCCTCTCCCCAATACATTTTTGGGGCTTTCTCTCGGGCTTCCTTGCCTGCCGTGTTCCCTCGAAGGGCTGCCTCCCATTTCCTGCTGCCTCCGCTCTCCTGGCTGCCTCCACCTGTTCCCATGGGAGGCGATCCCTTCCAGCCAGGATCTCCTCCCATGTGTAGCAACCCTTGCCGTCCAAAATGTCCTCTTATGTCCAGGAGTCCTGAGATCGCTGCTGCCCGTTACCATGCTGCTTGGTCCTTTTGTGGTGGGTGTTTCTGTAACGGATGTCGTCTGGAGATAGAGAGGAGGACCAAACACTCACACGGAAAACAAACACTCACAATCCAAAAGTGAAACCCAGGCTACCTAAGTATGATTCTCAGTCAGGGACAACAATTGACAGCTGCCTCTGATTGAGAACCATACTAGGCCGAACTCAAAAACCAACATAGAAAAACAAACATAGACT
The DNA here is from genome assembly GCF_045791955.1 of Oncorhynchus clarkii lewisi. Classification (NCBI taxonomy): domain Eukaryota; kingdom Metazoa; phylum Chordata; class Actinopteri; order Salmoniformes; family Salmonidae; genus Oncorhynchus; species Oncorhynchus clarkii. Next base: position 80,114,029 of record NC_092150.1, read on the forward strand.
GCCTACCCCAACTCACGCCCTGACCATACTAAAACAAAGACAAAAACAAAGGAACTAAGGTCAGAACGTGACAATTTGGCAATATGGAAGTACAGATTAGCCTAATTGTTTTACCCAAGCATGACCCCAAAACTAAGGACTTATCAGGCAGCCCAACTCTGTTGTTTATGATTTTGTTGTCATGGAGGACATGATTCAAGTTGAAAAATAAATGCTGCGCTCATGGAATGGCATGCTTTGAGCACTACTAAAAAGTGCTATTTACATGTGAAAAATGAATGCCATATGCTGCATTTGCTATAGGCCTATTGTTTACCTTTTTTTCATGACACTTTGATATCTTGATAATATACAGCTGTTTAAAGGGAAAATCCACAGATGAAACAATTACAAAACATTTGTTAAAACAATCCTTTTGATATCATGAGTGGTAAGTCCTTGCATCCATAGCTCTGTCTATTAATCTGAGAGTGGTTACATTTCTCCAGGCTGTCTATGTTTTGGTAAAAAGCTGAGGGATGGGCCTGGAGAAATGTAACCACTCTCAGATTAATAGACAGAGCTATGGATGCAAGGACTTACCACTCATGATATCAAAATGATTGTTTTAACAATGTTTTTAGGCTATAATTCAGTGTTTGTTTATGTTTACAATGTGTCCAAACATTGGAGTAAAACAAGCTTCTATTTTGGGTACTCATGGAGTATGACAGTTGAACTAAGCTCATGTGGCATGTATTAGTTACAGTGGGGCAAAAAAGTATTTTGTCAGTCACCAATTGTGCAAGTTCTCCCACTTAAAAAGATGAGAGGCGGCTGTAATTTTCATCATAGGTACACTTCAACTATGACAGACAAAATGAGAAAAAAAAATCCTGAAAATCACATTGTAGGATTTTTAATGAATTTATTTGCAAATTATGGTAGAAAATAAGTATTTGGTCACCTACAAACAAGCAAGATTTCTGGCTCTCACAAACCTGTAACTTCTTCTTTAAGAGGCTCCTCTGTCCTCCACTTGTTACCTGTGTTAATGGCATCTGTTTGAACTTGTTATCAGTATAAAAGACACCTACCTGTCCACAACCTCAAACAGTCACACTCCAAACTCCACTATGGCCAAGACCAAAGGACACCAGAAACAAAATTGTAGACCTGCACCAGGCTGGGAAAACTGAATCTGCAATAGGTAAGCAGCTTGGTTTGAAGAAATCAACTGTGGGAGCAATTATTAGGAAATGGAAGACATACAAGACCACTGATAATCTCCCTCGATCTGGGGCTCCACGCAAGATCTTACCCCGTGGGGTCAAAATGATCACAAGAACGGTGAGCAAAAATCCCAGAACCACACGGGGGGACCTAGTGAATGACCTGCAGAGAGCTGGGACCACAGTAACAAAGCATACCATCAGTAACACACTACGCCGCCAGGGACTCAAATCCTGCAGTGCCAGACGTGTCCCCCTGCTTAAGCCAGTACATGTCCAGGCCCGTCTGAAGTTTGCTAGAGAGCATTTGGATGATCCAGAAGAAGATTGGGAGAATGTCATATGAAACCAAAATATAACTTTTTGGTAAAAACTCAAATCGGCGTGTTTGGAGGACAAAGAATGCTGAGTTGCATCCAAAGAACACCATACCTACTGTAAAGCATGGGGGTGGAAACATCATGCTTTGGGGCTGTTTTTCTGCAAAGGGACCAGGACGACTGATCCGTGTAAAGGAAAGAATGAATGGGGCCATGTATCGTGAGATTTTGAGTGAAAACCTCCTTCCATCAGCAAGGGCATTGAAGATGAAACGTGGCTGGGTCTTTCAGCATGACAATGATCCCAAATATACCGCCCGGGCAACGAAGGAGTGGCTTCGTAAGAAGCATTTCAAGGTCCTGGAATGGCCTAGCCAGTCTCCAGATCTCAACCCCATATAAAATCTTTGGAGGGAGTTGAAAGTCATCACTGCTCTAGAGGAGATCTGCATGGAGGAATGGGCCAAAATACCAGCAACAGTGTGTGAAAACCTTGTGAAGACTTACAGAAAACGTTTGACCTCTGTCATTGCCAACAAAGGGTATATAACAAAGTATTGAGATAAACTTTTGTTATTGACCAAATACTTATTTTCCACCATAATTTGCAAATAAATTCATAAAAAATCCTAAAATGTGATTTTCTGGATTTTTTTCCCTCATTTTGTCTGTCATAGTTGAAGTGTACCTATGATGAAAATTACAGGCCTCTCTCATATTTTTAAGTGGGAGAACTTGCTCAATTGGTGGCTGACTAAATACTTTTTTGCCCCACTATATATTCTTCAAGAATCAATGAATATATAGTTTATAATTCCAAAAATGTATGTAGCGACTACAGATTGCCCTATAAATCTATAAAAAAAAGAGTTTGAGCATATGTGCATTAGGCCTATGGATTTATTTTTCTTATGAGTTTATTAGCATGAATTAGATTGGGTAATAAAAGCCCAATTTTTAATCCATAGGCTGGGATCCTCACTATGCAGCTGTTAATCCATAGGCTGGGATCCTCACTATGCAGCTGTTAATCCATAGGCTGGCATCCTCACTATGCAGCTGTTCATCCATAGGCTGGGATCCACATTGTGTAGCTGTTAATCCATAGGCTGGGATCCTCACTATGCAGCTGTTAATCCATAGGCTGGGATCCTCACTATGCAGCTGTTAATCCATAGGCTGGGATCCCCACTATGCAGCTGTTAATCCATAGGCTGGGATCCACAATATGCAGCTGTTAATCCATAAACTGGGATCCTCACTATGCAGCTGTTAATCCATAGGCTGGGATCCTCACTATGCAGCTGTTAATCTATAGGCTGGGATCCTCACTATGCAGCTGTTGCAAGAGCACATTTTTCACTGGCTGTCCAGCGGTTTCATTGATAGGCAGCTTAAACTTCTTGAATTCAATCATTGGGTTCAAATACACATTTAGATTTGTGAACAGGCATCCAGAACAACCACAATCCATAAGGCGCAAATAGCTAAATGAGAGAGCAGCAGTGTGATTCACATCAATACTCTATGTAGATAACAATAATAAGTGACATCCGTATCGCCGTAGACTACACCACTGCCTCCAAGCATATATTTGCATGCCTACAGTAGTCGCGCCATTGGAAGACATAGCTTGGACAGTAGCCTGCAAAAGCCTATTCCTGCTCTTTTCCCACGATCCATCAAACACATTTGATGTGTCATCATAGTGGTGAGACTCGCTCACGTTGAACAAATTTAAACGTGATCCTTTTTCAATGCTGATTTGAATGTCATTGGGATAACAGAGAAGTGTCAAAGATTTGTTTTCGCAAGCATCCATTCTGAATGTAAAAGTAATCCTCTCAGTAATCATCTCGTTTTTCAAAAGTATCTGTAATCTGATTACAATATTTTTGCTGGTAACGTAACGGATTAAAGTTACCATTTTTTTTTTAATCCATAGCCAACCCTGATGAATTCCTGGAAATCATGGCATCAATTGAATAGCTATTGAATTGACATGGAAAGGTTGAACCACCCACTCTAGAAATATGGTGAATATTTGAGCATGAGATTCTATTTAAGATGTCCCAGTCCAGGGCAGGCTTTTTGCATTTGAATTTTAAACTGCAGTGAGCTTTCTATCACAGCTCTCTGCGATCAGAGGCCCCCATAGCTTTGACTGGGATAAACACCTCTGATAGCTCCATATTTCAACTCAAATACCATGCGCTTATTATCAGTCATGCCCTTTTTTTATTTTCTTTTTACAGCGCACGCACACACACACACACACACACACACACACACACACACACACACGCACGCACGCACGCACACACGCACGCACACACACACGCACGCACGCACACACACACACACACACACGCACGCACGCACACACACACACACACACACACACACACACACACACACACGCACACACACACACACACACGCACACGCACGCACACACACACACGCACGCACGCACACACACACACACACACACGCACACTTTAAATTGGTAGATTACTCTTTAGTCCATACAATTTAGAGAATGCAGAGCATTTCCATCACCACAAGGCCCCTGCAATCAATATGTCGATACCCACTACCCACATCCTTCAATTCCACCGCTGCCTGCCTGCCTGCCGGTGGGTACTTTCTCCATGAAAGAGACAGGTGTCATACTGAAGCATTCACACGCTCTATCAACCTACGTCTGCTTTTATATTCCTGTCTCTTTTTAGAAAACACTACAATTTACATGTACATTTGAGTCATTTAGCAGACACTTATCCAGAGTGACTTACACTAAAAAGCCCTGTAGGCTGCGGTGCATTTAAGAATATCGAACATTCAGCTCTTTTTCTTCAACACTGAAATGGACTCTTTCAACCTAGTGTGTATGTCCTATATGCATGTAGCAAATGTCAAACCTCAACAGCTAAATTTGAGCTCATAGTATATTTTCTTTAAATTCACTTGTCTTTGGAATCCTCAACACATGTTCACTTGTCTTTTCTCTCTTCACATCTAAGAAGACAAGTAGCCTGTGTTTTCAGTGTAAATTTATGCTATTACTCATATCCTTCAGTGGATGGTCAAAGCTACCGGTACGTACATGTTTAATTCATGTTACACACTGCACTCTGTCTAACCTCCCCATAAGGTGAAGACACAGAATGTTGAAAATTTAACACACATTAAGAAGACGGTACAATCCTTGTACTATTCTCCTTCGGGCTCCTGGCCTGCCATCGTCGTGATGGTACAAAGCAGTGCCAGTCTTCTGTTAAAGGAACCTGCTGACAAAGTTGAAACTCTACCACCCCCCTCCTCTTCCCTCTCTCCTCCTCCTCCCTCTCTTCTCTCTCCTCTTCCCTATCCCTATCTCTCTCTCTCTCCCACTCCCTCTCTCCTCTCTCTCTCTCCTCTCTCCTCCTTCCGCTCTCTCTCCTCCTCTCTCTCTCCTCCCTCTCTCCTCTCAATTCTACCTACTCTGCGTAACAGATGAGAGCTCAGCCATCCTCGTTTGTCACCATTGACTTCCTGCTTGCTGTGTTTCTGAACAGTGACACAGAGACTCATACAATCAGATTGACAGTGGAAATGAGGATGAAAAGCCCCTTATCAGCACTTCGCCTTATTGCCTTATCGTCATGCTCTCCTCTCTTCCTGACAATGAGGTGGCTCGTTCCCTCGTTCTCCCCTCTTTCTCCCCTTCTCACCCGCCAAGGGAGTTCTGCTTCGGGAGATGTGGAGATGATCAATTACCCCCGATGAGTTCTCTGGACAATCAAATAGGGAGGAGAGACCTAGTGATGCAAGAACAGCACAGAGAATGGGAGGGGAAATCTGATTTATAAAATACATATATTTTACATTTTACTGCATTTGTTTAGGAGTATATTTGGCAATGCTGTTACTTAGATAAGAATTTCATACATTTTGAAGTTGGAAGCACTGTAGTTGGAACTAGTTGGACATCGATGACAAGGAACGGAACACACTGATATGGCCAGTGTCCTGTCCTCTCCTGATATCACCAGTGTCCTGTCTACTCATGTTATTATCACCAGTGTCCTGTCTACTCATGTTATTATCACCAGTGTCCTGTCTACTCATGTTATTATCACCAGTGTCCTGTCTACTCATGTTATTATCACCAGTGTCCTGTCTACTCATGTTATTATCACCAGTGTCCTGTCTACTCATGTTATTATCACCAGTGTCCTGTCTACTCATGTTATTATCACCAGTGTCCTGTCTACTCATGTTATTATCACCAGTGTCCTGTCTACTCATGTTATTATCACCAGTGTCCTGTCTACTCATGTTATTATCACCAGTGTCCTGTCTACTCATGTTATTATCACCAGTGTCCTGCATCAGAACAAGTGGGCCTAAGGTGACATTACGAGGGTCCTCTCTTCTCACAGACGTTATTGGACAAAAGGAAAGGGCCTATGTTACCTACCAGGTCATGATAGATAGCTCCTTGCTTTGGCAGATGGGGAAATGGTGGCATGACTGACAGGTGCAGATAGGGAAAACAATCTCCAGCAGTAGAAAGCAGAACCGTATACCCATAACAGGTCATCATAGAACAGTGTTCAGTCTGCAAGCCATGGTGAATCAGACAGTCTAGATGAAAGATTGTGATGAGTTCAAACTGAAATGTAAAGGTTGTCTATTTTATACTGTTATCTCACAGTGAGAGGACCTCCTATTACAATAAACTGCCCTGGGCTTGTAGTAGGCCTCCAGACATATTCTAAATCACAAGTTCAACTGAAGCTCAAACAAGGACTTGGAGACATGGTGTTGTGACAAGCTGTAATCTAGACAGCACAGTGGTTGCCTGTGTTGAGGAAATAGGATTTTAGGAGGTAATCTTTCAAGACGTAGTATTAACAGTTTTTTAGGAGACTTGTAAGGAAGATAGAACTTTAAGCTGAAATGGCCCTGAAAATAATGTGGATTCTCGTTGAGGAGAGAGATGCAGAGCAGACTATTATGTTGACTGGAGGTCATCAGCTCTCTGAGATGAAATGAATAAATCATGTTTAAAATACCGCAAACACTCAGTTTCCTACCGATATATTTAAATCAGGGTCAGAATACATGGAGAGCAGAATCATATTTGTAACTCTCTTGGTTGTTTTAATGATAGGACTTTGTATATGTGATGAGAAGTTTTTACTTTAAAAGCATTGGCCTTTTGGGGGGGCCTTTCTCCTCCTCCTCTCGTTCTTCCTCCTCCTCTTCTTCCTACTCCCCATCTTCCTCCTCATCTTCTTCATACTATCCATCTTCCTCCTCTTCCTACTCCCCCTTATCCCTCCTCCTCCTCATCATCAACTCCTTACTTTCCTCCTAGTCTTCCTCCTCTTCTCCACCAAACATCAAGAGCACTGGCTGTCCTAATTATGTCCTAATCAAAATGAATATTTAATCCCACCGTTGTTGTGTCATCTCAACTCTTTCGAGGCCCCAAGCCATCACATTTTGTGAGGTTAATTATTTGTAATTATGGGTTTTCGTTAAAGGCCTAGACAAAGAAAATAAAATGCTAATTGCTTCACAGCTCAGAGTGCTGAATAAAATAATCAGACCAGCATTTGATAAAAATGTTGAATGGGAATGCATGGAGATGTTTGACCGAGTTAATATCTGAAAATGTTCTGTTTGCTTTTCATTCAATCAAAACATAAAGCAGATTTGTTTTCACTTTCAATAAAGGGTCAATTGTTCCATTGACTTCAAGACATAAAAAAGAAGTTCCATGTGTGCTCTGGGAATAGAAAAGTATAGCAAATGCACTGAGTACACCAGACATTAGGAACACTTTCTGTACGAGAAACAGAGAGAGACAGCAGAGAGATGTCCAAGGCAGTATTCTATATAAACACTGAGTACACCAGACATTAGGAACACTTTCTGTACGAGAAACAGAGAGAGACAGCAGAGAGATGTCCAAGGCAGTATTCTATATAAACACTGAGTACACCAGACATTAGGAACACTTTCTGTACGAGAAACAGAGAGAGACAGCAGAGAGATGTCCAAGACAGTATTCTATATAAACACTGAGTACACCAGACATTAGGAACACTTTCTGTACGAGAAACAGAGAGAGACAGCAGAGAGATGTCCAAGGCAGTATTCTATATAAACACTGAGTACACCAGACATTAGGAACACTTTCTGTACGAGAAACAGAGAGAGACAGCAGAGAGATGTCCAAGGCAGTATTCTATATAAACACTGAGTACACCAGACATTAAGACCACTTTCTGTACGAGAAACAGAGAGAGACAGCAGAGAGATGTCCAAGGCAGTATTCTATATAAACACTGAGTACACCAGACATTAGGAACACTTTCTGTACGAGAAACAGAGAGAGACAGCAGAGAGATGTCCAAGGCAGTATTCTATATAAACACTGAGTACACCAGACATTAAGACCACTTTCTGTACGAGAAACAGAGAGAGACAGCAGAGAGATGTCCAAGGCAGTATTCTATATAAACACTGAGTACACCAGACATTAGGAACACTTTCTGTACGAGAAACAGAGAGAGACAGCAGAGAGATGTCCAAGGCAGTATTCTATATAAACACTGAGTACACCAGACATTAGGAACACTTTCTGTACGAGAAACAGAGAGAGACAGCAGAGAGATGTCCAAGGCAGTATTCTATATAAACACTGAGTACACCAGACATTAGGAACACTTTCTGTACGAGAAACAGAGAGAGACAGCAGAGAGATGTCCAAGGCAGTATTCTATATAAACACTGAGTACACCAGACATTAGGAACACTTTCTGTACGAGAAACAGAGAGAGACAGCAGAGAGATGTCCAAGGCAGTATTCTATATAAACACTGAGTACACCAGACATTAGGAACACTTTCTGTACGAGAAACAGAGAGAGACAGCAGAGAGATGTCCAAGGCAGTATTCTATATAAACACTGAGTACACCAGACATTAGGAACACTTTCTGTACGAGAAACAGAGAGAGACAGCAGAGAGATGTCCAAGGCAGTATTCTATATAAACACTGAGTACACCAGACATTAGGAACACTTTCTGTACGAGAAACAGAGAGAGACAGCAGAGAGATGTCCAAGGCAGTATTCTATATAAACACTGAGTACACCAGACATTAGGACCACTTTCTGTACGAGAAACAGAGAGAGACAGCAGAGAGATGTCCAAGGCAGTATTCTATATAAACACTGAGTACACCAGACATTAGGAACACTTTCTGTACGAGAAACAGAGAGAGACAGCAGAGAGATGTCCAAGGCAGTATTCTATATAAACACTGAGTACACCAGACATTAGGAACACTTTCTGTACGAGAAACAGAGAGAGACAGCAGAGAGATGTCCAAGGCAGTATTCTATATAAACACTGAGTACACCAGACATTAGGAACACTTTCTGTACGAGAAACAGAGAGAGACAGCAGAGAGATGTCCAAGGCAGTATTCTATATAAACACTGAGTACACCAGACATTAGGAACACTTTCTGTACGAGAAACAGAGAGAGACAGCAGAGAGATGTCCAAGGCAGTATTCTATATAAACACTGAGTACACCAGACATTAGGACCACTTTCTCTACGAGAAACAGAGAGAGACAGCAGAGAGATGTCCAAGGCAGTATTCTATATAAACACTGAGTACACCAGACATTAGGAACACTTTCTGTACGAGAAACAGAGAGAGACAGCAGAGAGATGTCCAAGGCAGTATTCTATATAAACACTGAGTACACCAGACATTAGGAACACTTTCTGTACGAGAAACAGAGAGAGACAGCAGAGAGATGTCCAAGGCAGTATTCTATATAAACACTGAGTACACCAGACATTAGGAACACTTTCTGTACGAGAAACAGAGAGAGACAGCAGAGAGATGTCCAAGGCAGTATTCTATATAAACACTGAGTACACCAGACATTAGGAACACTTTCTGTACGAGAAACAGAGAGAGACAGCAGAGAGATGTCCAAGGCAGTATTCTATATAAACACTGAGTACACCAGACATTAGGAACACTTTCTGTACGAGAAACAGAGAGAGACAGCAGAGAGATGTCCAAGGCAGTATTCTATATAAACACTGAGTACACCAGACATTAGGACCACTTTCTGTACGAGAAACAGAGAGATGTCCAAGGCAGTATTCTATATAAACACTGAGTACACCAGACATTAGGAACACTTTCTGTACGAGAAACAGAGAGAGACAGCAGAGAGATGTCCAAGGCAGTATTCTATATAAACACTGAGTACACCAGACATTAGGAACACTTTCTGTACGAGAAACAGAGAGAGACAGCAGAGAGATGTCCAAGGCAGTATTCTATATAAACACTGAGTACACCAGACATTAGGAACACTTTCTGTACGAGAAACAGAGAGAGACAGCAGAGAGATGTCCAAGGCAGTATTCTATATAAACACTGAGTACACCAGACATTAGGAACACTTTCTGTACGAGAAACAGAGAGAGACAGCAGAGAGATGTCCAAGGCAGTATTCTATATAAACACTGAGTACACCAGACATTAGGAACACTTTCTGTACGAGAAACAGAGAGAGACAGCAGAGAGATGTCCAAGGCAGTATTCTATATAAACACTGAGTACACCAGACATTAGGAACACTTTCTGTACGAGAAACAGAGAGAGACAGCAGAGAGATGTCCAAGGCAGTATTCTATATAAACACTGAGTACACCAGACATTAGGAACACTTTCTGTACGAGAAACAGAGAGAGACAGCAGAGAGATGTCCAAGGCAGTATTCTATATAAACACTGAGTACACCAGACATTAGGAACACTTTCTGTACGAGAAACAGAGAGAGACAGCAGAGAGATGTCCAAGGCAGTATTCTATATAAACACTGAGTACACCAGACATTAAGACCACTTTCTGTACGAGAAACAGAGAGAGACAGCAGAGAGATGTCCAAGGCAGTATTCTATATAAACACTGAGTACACCAGACATTAGGAACACTTTCTGTACGAGAAACAGAGAGAGACAGCAGAGAGATGTCCAAGGCAGTATTCTATATAAACACTGAGTACACCAGACATTAAGACCACTTTCTGTACGAGAAACAGAGAGAGACAGCAGAGAGATGTCCAAGGCAGTATTCTATATAAACACTGAGTACACCAGACATTAGGAACACTTTCTGTACGAGAAACAGAGAGAGACAGCAGAGAGATGTCCAAGGCAGTATTCTATATAAACACTGAGTACACCAGACATTAGGAACACTTTCTGTACGAGAAACAGAGAGAGACAGCAGAGAGATGTCCAAGGCAGTATTCTATATAAACACTGAGTACACCAGACATTAAGACCACTTTCTGTACGAGAAACAGAGAGAGACAGCAGAGAGATGTCCAAGGCAGTATTCTATATAAACACTGAGTACACCAGACATTAGGAACACTTTCTGTACGAGAAACAGAGAGAGACAGCAGAGAGATGTCCAAGGCAGTATTCTATATAAACACTGAGTACACCAGACATTAGGACCACTTTCTGTACGAGAAACAGAGAGAGACAGCAGAGAGATGTCCAAGGCAGTATTCTATATAAACACTGAGTACACCAGACATTAGGAACACTTTCTGTACGAGAAACAGAGAGAGACAGCAGAGAGATGTCCAAGGCAGTATTCTATATAAACACTGAGTACACCAGACATTAGGAACACTTTCTGTACGAGAAACAGAGAGAGACAGCAGAGAGATGTCCAAGGCAGTATTCTATATAAACACTGAGTACACCAGACATTAGGAACACTTTCTGTACGAGAAACAGAGAGAGACAGCAGAGAGATGTCCAAGGCAGTATTCTATATAAACACTGAGTACACCAGACATTAGGAACACTTTCTGTACGAGAAACAGAGAGAGACAGCAGAGAGATGTCCAAGGCAGTATTCTATATAAACACTGAGTACACCAGACATTAGGAACACTTTCTGTACGAGAAACAGAGAGAGACAGCAGAGAGATGTCCAAGGCAGTATTCTATATAAACACTGAGTACACCAGACATTAAGACCACTTTCTGTACGAGAAACAGAGAGAGACAGCAGAGAGATGTCCAAGGCAGTATTCTATATAAACACTGAGTACACCAGACATTAGGAACACTTTCTGTACGAGAAACAGAGAGAGACAGCAGAGAGATGTCCAAGGCAGTATTCTATATAAACACTGAGTACACCAGACATTAGGAACACTTTCTGTACGAGAAACAGAGAGAGACAGCAGAGAGATGTCCAAGGCAGTATTCTATATAAACACTGAGTACACCAGACATTAAGACCACTTTCTGTACGAGAAACAGAGAGAGACAGCAGAGAGATGTCCAAGGCAGTATTCTATATAAACACTGAGTACACCAGACATTAGGAACACTTTCTGTACGAGAAACAGAGAGAGACAGCAGAGAGATGTCCAAGGCAGTATTCTATATAAACACTGAGTACACCAGACATTAGGAACACTTTCTGTACGAGAAACAGAGAGAGACAGCAGAGAGATGTCCAAGGCAGTATTCTATATAAACACTGAGTACACCAGACATTAGGAACACTTTCTGTACGAGAAACAGAGAGAGACAGCAGAGAGATGTCCAAGGCAGTATTCTATATAAACACTGAGTACACCAGACATTAGGAACACTTTCTGTACGAGAAACAGAGAGAGACAGCAGAGAGATGTCCAAGGCAGTATTCTATATAAACACTGAGTACACCAGACATTAAGACCACTTTCTGTACGAGAAACAGAGAGAGACAGCAGAGAGATGTCCAAGGCAGTATTCTATATAAACACTGAGTACACCAGACATTAAGACCACTTTCTGTACGAGAAACAGAGAGAGACAGCAGAGAGATGTCCAAGGCAGTATTCTATATAAACACTGAGTACACCAGACATTAAGACCACTTTCTGTACGAGAAACAGAGAGAGACAGCAAAGAGATGTCCAAGGCAGTATTCTATATAAACACTGAGTACACCAGACATTAGGAACACTTTCTGTACGAGAAACAGAGAGAGACAGCAGAGAGATGTCCAAGGCAGTATTCTATATAAACACTGAGTACACCAGACATTAAGACCACTTTCTGTACGAGAAACAGAGAGAGACAGCAGAGAGATGTCCAAGGCAGTATTCTATATAAACACTGAGTACACCAGACATTAAGACCACTTTCTGTACGAGAAACAGAGAGAGACAGCAGAGAGATGTCCAAGGCAGTATTCTATATAAACACTGAGTACACCAGACATTAGGAACACTTTCTGTACGAGAAACAGAGAGAGACAGCAGAGAGATGTCCAAGGCAGTATTCTATATAAACACTGAGTACACCAGACATTAGGACCACTTTCTGTACGAGAAACAGAGAGAGACAGCAGAGAGATGTCCAAGGCAGTATTCTATATAAACACTGAGTACACCAGACATTAGGAACACTTTCTGTACGAGAAACAGAGAGAGACAGCAGAGAGATGTCCAAGGCAGTATTCTATATAAACACTGAGTACACCAGACATTAGGAACACTTTCTGTACGAGAAACAGAGAGAGACAGCAGAGAGATGTCCAAGGCAGTATTCTATATAAACACTGAGTACACCAGACATTAGGAACACTTTCTGTACGAGAAACAGAGAGAGACAGCAGAGAGATGTCCAAGGCAGTATTCTATATAAACACTGAGTACACCAGACATTAGGACCACTTTCTGTACGAGAAACAGAGAGAGACAGCAGAGAGATGTCCAAGGCAGTATTCTATATAAACACTGAGTACACCAGACATTAAGACCACTTTCTGTACGAGAAACAGAGAGAGACAGCAGAGAGATGTCCAAGGCAGTATTCTATATAAACACTGAGTACACCAGACATTAGGAACACTTTCTGTACGAGAAACAGAGAGAGACAGCAGAGAGATGTCCAAGGCAGTATTCTATATAAACACTGAGTACACCAGACATTAGGACCACTTTCTGTACGAGAAACAGAGAGAGACAGCAGAGAGATGTCCAAGGCAGTATTCTATATAAACACTGAGTACACCAGACATTAGGAACACTTTCTGTACGAGAAACAGAGAGAGACAGCAGAGAGATGTCCAAGGCAGTATTCTATATAAACACTGAGTACACCAGACATTAGGAACACTTTCTGTACGAGAAACAGAGAGAGACAGCAGAGAGATGTCCAAGGCAGTATTCTATATAAACACTGAGTACACCAGACATTAGGAACACTTTCTGTACGAGAAACAGAGAGAGACAGCAGAGAGATGTCCAAGGCAGTATTCTATATAAACACTGAGTACACCAGACATTAGGAACACTTTCTGTACGAGAAACAGAGAGAGACAGCAGAGAGATGTCCAAGGCAGTATTCTATATAAACACTGAGTACACCAGACATTAGGAACACTTTCTGTACACAGCAGAGAGATGTCCAAGGCAGTATTCTATATAAACACTGAGTACACCAGACATTAAGACCACTTTCTGTACGAGAAACAGAGAGAGACAGCAGAGAGATGTCCAAGGCAGTATTCTATATAAACACTGAGTACACCAGACATTAGGAACACTTTCTGTACGAGAAACAGAGAGAGACAGCAGAGAGATGTCCAAGGCAGTATTCTATATAAACACTGAGTACACCAGACATTAGGAACACTTTCTGTACGAGAAACAGAGAGAGACAGCAGAGAGATGTCCAAGGCAGTATTCTATATAAACACTGAGTACACCAGACATTAGGAACACTTTCTGTACGAGAAACAGAGAGAGACAGCAGAGAGATGTCCAAGGCAGTATTCTATATAAACACTGAGTACACCAGACATTAAGACCACTTTCTGTACGAGAAACAGAGAGAGACAGCAGAGAGATGTCCAAGGCAGTATTCTATATAAACACTGAGTACACCAGACATTAGGAACACTTTCTGTACGAGAAACAGAGAGAGACAGCAGAGAGATGTCCAAGGCAGTATTCTATATAAACACTGAGTACACCAGACATTAGGAACACTTTCTGTACGAGAAACAGAGAGAGACAGCAGAGAGATGTCCAAGGCAGTATTCTATATAAACACTGAGTACACCAGACATTAGGAACACTTTCTGTACGAGAAACAGAGAGAGACAGCAGAGAGATGTCCAAGGCAGTATTCTATATAAACACTGAGTACACCAGACATTAGGAACACTTTCTGTACGAGAAACAGAGAGAGACAGCAGAGAGATGTCCAAGGCAGTATTCTATATAAACACTGAGTACACCAGACATTAAGACCACTTTCTGTACGAGAAACAGAGAGAGACAGCAGAGAGATGTCCAAGGCAGTATTCTATATAAACACTGAGTACACCAGACATTAAGACCACTTTCTGTACGAGAAACAGAGAGAGACAGCAGAGAGATGTCCAAGGCAGTATTCTATATAAACACTGAGTACACCAGACATTAAGACCACTTTCTGTACGAGAAACAGAGAGAGACAGCAAAGAGATGTCCAAGGCAGTATTCTATATAAACACTGAGTACACCAGACATTAGGAACACTTTCTGTACGAGAAACAGAGAGAGACAGCAGAGAGATGTCCAAGGCAGTATTCTATATAAACACTGAGTACACCAGACATTAAGACCACTTTCTGTACGAGAAACAGAGAGAGACAGCAGAGAGATGTCCAAGGCAGTATTCTATATAAACACTGAGTACACCAGACATTAGGAACACTTTCTGTACGAGAAACAGAGAGAGACAGCAGAGAGATGTCCAAGGCAGTATTCTATATAAACACTGAGTACACCAGACATTAGGACCACTTTCTGTACGAGAAACAGAGAGAGACAGCAGAGAGATGTCCAAGGCAGTATTCTATATAAACACTGAGTACACCAGACATTAGGAACACTTTCTGTACGAGAAACAGAGAGAGACAGCAGAGAGATGTCCAAGGCAGTATTCTATATAAACACTGAGTACACCAGACATTAGGAACACTTTCTGTACGAGAAACAGAGAGAGACAGCAGAGAGATGTCCAAGGCAGTATTCTATATAAACACTGAGTACACCAGACATTAGGAACACTTTCTGTACGAGAAACAGAGAGAGACAGCAGAGAGATGTCCAAGGCAGTATTCTATATAAACACTGAGTACACCAGACATTAGGACCACTTTCTGTACGAGAAACAGAGAGAGACAGCAGAGAGATGTCCAAGGCAGTATTCTATATAAACACTGAGTACACCAGACATTAGGAACACTTTCTGTACGAGAAACAGAGAGAGACAGCAGAGAGATGTCCAAGGCAGTATTCTATATAAACACTGAGTACACCAGACATTAGGAACACTTTCTGTACGAGAAACAGAGAGAGACAGCAGAGAGATGTCCAAGGCAGTATTCTATATAAACACTGAGTACACCAGACATTAGGAACACTTTCTGTACGAGAAACAGAGAGAGACAGCAGAGAGATGTCCAAGGCAGTATTCTATATAAACACTGAGTACACCAGACATTAAGACCACTTTCTGTACGAGAAACAGAGAGAGACAGCAGAGAGATGTCCAAGGCAGTATTCTATATAAACACTGAGTACACCAGACATTAGGAACACTTTCTGTACGAGAAACAGAGAGAGACAGCAGAGAGATGTCCAAGGCAGTATTCTATATAAACACTGAGTACACCAGACATTAAGACCACTTTCTGTACGAGAAACAGAGAGAGACAGCAGAGAGATGTCCAAGGCAGTATTCTATATAAACACTGAGTACACCAGACATTAAGACCACTTTCTGTACGAGAAACAGAGAGAGACAGCAGAGAGATGTCCAAGGCAGTATTCTATATAAACACTGAGTACACCAGACATTAGGAACACTTTCTGTACGAGAAACAGAGAGAGACAGCAGAGAGATGTCCAAGGCAGTATTCTATATAAACACTGAGTACACCAGACATTAAGACCACTTTCTGTACGACATTAAGAAACAGAAACAGAGAGACAGCAGAGAGATGTCCAAGGCAGTATTCTATATAAACACTGAGTACACCAGACATTAAGACCACTTTCTGTACGAGAAACAGAGAGAGACAGCAGAGAGATGTCCAAGGCAGTATTCTATATAAACACTGAGTACACCAGACATTAAGACCACTTTCTGTACGAGAAACAGAGAGAGACAGCAGAGAGATGTCCAAGGCAGTATTCTATATAAACACTGAGTACACCAGACATTAGGAACACTTTCTGTACGAGAAACAGAGAGAGACAGCAGAGAGATGTCCAAGGCAGTATTCTATATAAACACTGAGTACACCAGACATTAGGAACACTTTCTGTACGAGAAACAGAGAGAGACAGCAGAGAGATGTCCAAGGCAGTATTCTATATAAACACTGAGTACACCAGACATTAGGAACACTTTCTGTACGAGAAACAGAGAGAGACAGCAGAGAGATGTCCAAGGCAGTATTCTATATAAACACTGAGTACACCAGACATTAAGACCACTTTCTGTACGAGAAACAGAGAGAGACAGCAGAGAGATGTCCAAGGCAGTATTCTATATAAACACTGAGTACACCAGACATTAGGAACACTTTCTGTACGAGAAACAGAGAGAGACAGCAGAGAGATGTCCAAGGCAGTATTCTATATAAACACTGAGTACACCAGACATTAGGAACACTTTCTGTACGAGAAACAGAGAGAGACAGCAGAGAGATGTCCAAGGCAGTATTCTATATAAACACTGAGTACACCAGACATTAGGAACACTTTCTGTACGAGAAACAGAGAGAGACAGCAGAGAGATGTCCAAGGCAGTATTCTATATAAACACTGAGTACACCAGACATTAGGAACACTTTCTGTACGAGAAACAGAGAGAGACAGCAGAGAGATGTCCAAGGCAGTATTCTATATAAACACTGAGTACACCAGACATTAAGACCACTTTCTGTACGAGAAACAGAGAGAGACAGCAGAGAGATGTCCAAGGCAGTATTCTATATAAACACTGAGTACACCAGACATTAAGACCACTTTCTGTACGAGAGACAGCAGAGAGATGTCCAAGGCAGTATTCTATATAAACACTGAGTACACCAGACATTAAGACCACTTTCTGTACGAGAAACAGAGAGAGACAGCAGAGAGATGTCCAAGGCAGTATTCACTGAGTACACCAGACATTAGGAACACCTTCGTCGACAGTCGTACAGAGGGCACGACAACACCTTTTCCCCCTCAGGAGACTGAAAATGTTTGGTATGGGTCCCCAGATCCTCAAAAGGTTCTACAGCTGCAACATCTAGAGCATCCTGACTGGTTGCATCACCGCCTGGTATGTCAACTGCTCGGCCTCCGACTGCAAGGCACTACAGAGGTTAGTGCGTACGGCCCAATACATCACTGGGGCAAAGCTTCCTGACATTAAAGACCTATATGCTAGGTGGTGTCAAAGGCCAAAAAAATTGTCAAAGACTCCAGCCACCCAAGTCATAGACTGTTCTTTCTGCTACCGCAAGGCAAGCTCCAAGTCTAAATCCAAAAGGTTCCTTAACAGCTTCTAACCCTCAAGCCATAAGAATGCTGAACAATTAATTAAATGGCCACCAGGACTATTTACATATGTATGTGCGACAGAGAGAAAGACAGCCAGGGAGATTTCCAAGGCAGTATTCTATATATATACACTGACTACACCAGACCTTAGGAACACAAGATTTAACAAGTGACATGAATAAGGGATCATAGGTTTCACCTGGATTCACCTGGTCAGTCTATGTCATGGAAAGAGCAGATGTTCTTCATGTTTTGATATCCACAAGTTACTGTTATTAGGGTTTGATCATTTGGTTTGTTGAAATACTCCACTGATGTGCACACCTCAGGGGTAACACCATATATTTCTGGAAGGAACAGCCTCCAACTGTTATTATAAAGAGAACACACTGTTACTTTGTAATGCAGGTTCACTGTCACAGAAGGACATACTGTAGAGAGAGACATTTAACTCGCTCACCATGTCATCATCTGAAGATGCTAATGTTTTTTTACACACACACACGGTTGTCAAGAAAGATGACACTGAAACACAGTTAGGGAATATGTTTCTGTTAGACACACAGTTATACGCATGCACACACGCACACACAGACACAGTTAAGGGCCAATGCATTCTGGTCTAGTATGTACAGTATCAAAGCTGTATCCAACAGTGTGGAGTGGTTATAACTGACAACACAGCTAGGGCCTTGTCCCTTTTCTCCCCTAATTGTGAGTGACTGAGTTCAGTAGGGACTGAATCTGCTAAGATTAGATGCTCTTGGAGCCGGGGAGAGCCAGGGAGAGCCGGGGAGAGCCGGGGAGAGCCAGGGAGAGCCGGGGAGAGCCGGGGAGAGCCGGGGAGAGCCGGGGAGAGCCGGGGAGAGCCGCCTTTGTTTGCCTTTTTTATCTCGCTGTCATTCTTTCTCTCTTTCTGTCAGTCAGGCCGTCCAGCAGATGCTGTTCTGGGCTCCTGGTTCGGTATGGGGACGGGGTTTAAGTAAAAACTCACGCATTTAACTTAAGCCCAAATTTCAACGTAACTTGTTTTTGCTATAGTGTTTAATTTGTTAGATGATGTTGGGCTGTTATGTCCCCCAACTGCTTTTGAATGTGCTCCTGCTGGATGTTGTTTAACAGAATGTAGCATTATGTATGCAGACTGCAGTGCAGCAAAATCTCATCTAGACAACAGGCTGTTGTATTGTAGGTAAAGTGTCAATACTCCACCTTTAAATGTCCGCCTTCTCAGCATGACATTACAATTGTTTACATGCACTATAACAGCATTTACAGTTTGTAAACAACCCTGTTTCCATCCATTACCCCACACTCAACCTGCTCAGTGCTCTCTGGGTGACTAGTACACAGTCCTGTTCATTTCAATGTGCCCCGATGGAGAGAATTCAGCAGCAGAGAAAATGTAAGTCAATTTTCATAATTCAGCAACATTCCAGCCAATGTTGCTGTTCTTTATTTCCCTGTGACACACACACACACACACCACAGTACACACACACATACAGAGATAAACACACACACACCACAGTACACACACACAGATACAGAGATAAACACACACACACTTTTCCCCACAACAGCGGAATGTAAATGTAGTGTATGATGAATCCAGAAGTGGAGTCAGCTGGGGGGAGGTGATGGATGCAAAGATCCCCATCACTAATGCATAAATAATGACTCCTCTGGAATAAAATGCACATACTCCGTCAAAATACTATCCCATTTACCTCCCAATCAGCCATGTTTGGTGTATGTGTGTGTGTGTGCATGTAAAGCACAACTGTGTCTGCGTGTCTGTCTAAAATACCATATTCCTGTATCAGTGGCAGCCTATGAACAAAGGCAACGGCCATTCGGACACAGTCTCATTGTGAATTCTGAAACTGTCCATTCCGAATCACAGACCTCATCCCTCTTGCCCTCCCCTCTTCCCCCTTCCCCCTTCTCAACCTCTCCTCTCAGATCCCCTGTCCTGACACTCCGGTCTCCCAGGTCTATCTCTCTGTCTCCCTCCCTCCTCCCCTCCTCCCTGTCCTGACACTCCGGCCTCCCAGGTCTGTCTGTCTGTCTCCCTCCCTCCTCCCCTCCTCCATGTCCTGACACTCTGGCCTCCCAGGTCTGTCTGTCTGTCTCCCTCCCTTCCTCCACCCCTCCTCCCTGTCCTGACACTCCGGCCTCCCAGGTCTGTCTCCCTCCCTCCCTCCTCCCCTCCTCCCTGTCCTGACACTCCGGTCTCCCAGGTCTATCTCGCTGTCTCCCTCCCTCCTCCCCTCCTCCCTGTCCTGACACTCCGGCCTCCCAGGTCTGTCTGTCTGTCTCCCTCCCTCCTCCCCTCCTCCCTGTCCTGACACTCTGGCCTCCCAGGTCTGTCTGTCTGTCTCCCTCCCTCCTCCTCCCCTCCTCCCTGTCCTGACACTCTGGCCTCCCAGGTCTGTCTGTCTCCCTCCCTCCTCCCTCCTCCCCTCCTCCCTGTCCTGACACTCCGGCCTCCCAGGTCTGTCTGTCTGTCTCCCTCCCTCCCTCCCTCCTCCCCTCCTCCCTGTCCTGACGCTCCGGCCTCCCAGGCCTGTCTGTCTGTTTCCCTCCCTCCCTCCCTCCTCCCCTCCTCCCTGTCCTGACACTCCGGCCTCCCAGGTCTGTCTGTCTGTCTCCCTCCCTCCCTCCCTCCCTCCCTCCTCCCCTCCTCCCTGTCCTGACACTCCGGCCTCCCAGATCTGTCTTTCTCCCTCCCTCCTCCCCTCCTCCCCTCCTCCCTGTCCTGACACTCCGGCCTCCCAGGTCTGTCTGTCTGTCTCCCTCCCTCCCTCCCTCCTCCCCTCCTCCCTGTCCTGACACTCCGGCCTCCCAGATCTGTCTGTCTCCCTCCCTCCTCCCCTCCTCCCCTCCTCCCCTCCTCCCCTCCTCCCTGTCCTGACACTCCGGCCTCCCAGATCTGTCTGTCTGTCTGTCTCCCTCCCTCCCCTCCTCCCTGTCCTGACACTCCGGCCTCCCAGATCTGTCTGTCTGTCTGTCTCCCTCCCTCCCCTCCTCCCTGTCCTGACACTCCGGCCTCCCAGATCTGTCTGTCTGTCTGTCTGTCTCCACACAGCCTCACCTCATGTATTTTTTCCTCTCCTTTTTTGAAGTCAGAGAACAGTCACAGGGCTTGTGAAAAGATGGCAAGGGTTGTTAGGAGAGAGAAAGAGATAAGCATCTGTTTTTTCCTGTCCTCAAATTACAAACAACATGATGATGCTCAATTAAAGCATTGTGTTTGTGTGGTGGACAAAATATTAACGTGTCAGCATGTACAGTACGTCAAGTTTCTATGATGATTTAAGCACTCACATCAAGTAGCAACAGGGCTACATTTACTGTAAATGTTAAATCATTATTAAAGCTACAGACTGTAACCAGTGGAGATTTTAAGAACATAGAAAATATGGTATCACTCAATATGCATCAAGGCTGATAGTGGGGCTTGGTATCAATAATTTGAGTCTTCACAAAGCTATTTTAAAGATGCAATATGCAACTTTCTGGGTGATCTAAACAAATGCACATAGAACTGTGACTTATAGATCTGCCATTCTCTTTGCAAGCAAGTCTTTGCAAACAGCCAGAGCCCGGACTTGAACCTGATCTAACTTCTCTGGAGAGACCTGAAAATAGTTGTGCAGTAACACACGCCATCCAACCTGACAGAGCTTGAGAGGATCTACAGAGAAGAATGTGAGAAACTCCCCAAATACAGGTGTGCCAAGCTTACTGAGTAAAGGGTCTGAATACTTATGTAAATGTGATTGTTCACATATTTCAGGTTTAACTGTTTTTTCTTTGTCATTTTGGGGTATTGTGTGTAGATTGATGAGAAGGGAAAACAATTTGATCAATTATAGAATTAGGCTGTAACGTAACAAAATGTGGAAAAAGTCAAGGGGTCTGAATACTTTCCGAATGCACTGTATATGCAAAAGTATAAGCAATTTCAAACTTTTTGGGCGAACCAAGCAAATTCACATAGAAATGTGAGTTATAGATATGTCATTCTCGTTGCAAGCAAGTCTAAGAAGCGGTAGATCTGTTCTATGTGTGCTATTTCTATGCTTCCCATTCTTAAGTTTAATGTTTGTGGCTTTTACATTCGGTTTTGTACACCATCTTTAAACAGCTGAAAATACAATATTTTTGTTTGTGTAAAATATATTTGATAGTGGTTTAGATGATGATTATCTACACTATACTGGCTTGTTTTGGCACATAAACTGAAATTAAGCGAACGATTTGAATTTTAGCAACCAGGAAATGGCGGAGCGATTTCTGCATAGTGCACCATTAAGTGCGTCGTCGTGACAAGAACAGTAGCCATAGTGGAGACTGTTTTAATTGTCGTTCCAGCACAAAGTTTTCCTCTATACATATCTTAAGGAACCATGGAACCCTGTGGGTCTCATTCAGGCTCACAGGACAAATCACACACCATATTTGTCCTTAACCCACCAACAGCAATGGTTTCTCAATACTTCCTAAAAATGTAATTATGTTGACTGACTGAAGTTCCATTGGTTTTGTTCAACAGAATGACAAGCCCTTACAATTAATGGACATATTCTCTGGTATGTAATACATAGACCTTAACCTTCATATGGCAAAGAAGGCGTTCACCAGCAAACAAAGACATGATCATTTCTCACTCTCTCCCCTGTCAGAGGGGGAATTAATCGTTGTCTGTGACAAGCCCCTCTATAGCCTTAAGAGGAATTTCACACTGTGCCGCTAAGCTGCTTTAGTGATTGGGGGAGTCACGAGGACAGGCAGGTATGTGAATGTGTGCACAGTGTCCATATTAGGACAGCCTCAGAAATGCTGGAAGACAGAGATCTTTTTTTAATGTTATCGTAAAAACAAATCACAGTAGATTAAACTTGCTAAAATGATATACACATCCACAGGTCCTTCAGAAAGTATTCAGACCCCTTAACTTTTTCCACATGTATTTCCCTTATAGCACCAACCAGTGTCATAGAGATGCATTTAAAGTGAAAACCAATTCCACACATTATACTCCTACTCACTGTTGCTTTAACATTGGCACCACTGCATGACAATTAACCTCATTTCAAAAGTGGCTTAATGATGGATCGGCCTCTTAACTAGCTGTTGAATGGCTTATGTACTGTTTAGCTCTCAACTCAAAGGCATCCATCTGCCATTAGCTTAGTGTTGTGTTGTTATGTCAGCTGCATGCTCATTAATGATCCTGATAGCACATGGAAACAGGTGTTATAGAATGGAAAAACTCATTAAAGATTGAAAGGGATGTCAACACGCTGTTCATTCTACCACCAACAGAACACACAACCTTGAGTCTTCTTGGGTATGACGCTACAAGCTTGGCACACCTGTATTTGGGGAGTTACTCCCATTCTCTGCAGATCCTCTCAAGCTCTGTCAGGTTGGATGGGGAGCGTCTCTGCACAGCTATTTTTAGGTCACTCAAGAGATGTTTGATCGGGTTCAAGTCCAGGCTCTGGCTGAGACACTAAAGGACATTCAGAGACTTGTCCCGAAGTCACTCCTGCGTTGTCTTGGCTGTGTGCTTAGGGTTGTTGTACTGTTGGAAGGTGAACCTTCGCCCCAGTCTGAGGTCCTGAGCGCTCTGGAGCAGGTTTTCATCAAGGATCTCTCTGTACTTTACTCTGTTCATCTCTCCCTCAATCCTGACTAGTCTCCGAGTCCAAGACACTGAAAAACATCCCCACAGCATGATGCTGCCCCCACCATGCTACACTGAAGGGATGGTGTCAGGTTTCTTCCAGGCGTGATGCTTGGCATTTAGGCCAAAGAGTTCAATCTTGGTTTTATCAGACCAGAGAATCTTGTTTCTCATGGTCTGAGAGTCTTTAGATGCCTTTTGGCAAACTCCAAGTGGGCTGTCATGTGTCTTTTACTGAGGAGTGGCTTCTGTCTGCCCACTTTACAATAAAGGCCTGATTGGTGGAGTGCTGCAGAGAGGGTTGTCATTCTGGAAGGTTCCCCCATCTCCACAGAGGAACTCTGGAGCTCTGTCAGAGTGGCCATCAGGTTCTTGGTCACCTCCCTGACCAAGGTCCTTCTCCCCAAATTGCTCAGTTTGGCTGGGTGGCCAGCTCTAGGAAGAGTCTTGTTGGTTACAAACGTCTTCCATTTAAGAACAATGGAGGCCACTGTGTTCTTGGGGACCTTCAATGCTGCAGAAATGTTTCGGTACCCTTCCCCAGATCTGTGCCTTGACACAATCCTGTCTTGGTACTCAATCCTGTTTTCGCTTTGTCATTATGGGGTATTGTGTGTAGATTGATAAAACAATTGTTTTAATGCATTTTAGAATAAGGCTGTAACGTAACAAAATGTGGAAAAAGTCAAGGGCTCTGAATACCTTTCAAATGCACTGTAGGTGTCCTAACAAGCCAGAAAATAACACAATATAGTTGAAGTTGGAAGTTTATATACACATAGGTTGGAGTCATTAAAACTTGTTTTTCAACCACTCCACAAATTTCTTGGGACATCTACTTTGTGCATGACACAAGTAATTTTTCAAACAATTGTTTACAGACAGATTATTTCACTTATAATTTCAAGGCCTACCTTCAAACTCAGTGCCTCTGCTTGACATCATGGGAAAATCAAAAGAAATCAGCCAAGACCTCAGAAAAACAATTGTAGACCTCCACAAGTCTGGTTCATCCTTGGGAGCAATTTCCAAACACCTGAAGGTACCACGTACATCTGTCTCCTAGAGATGAACGTACTTTGGTGGGAAAAGTGCAAATCAATCCCAGAACAACAGCAAAGGACCTTGTGAAGATGCTGGAGGAAACAGGTACCAAAGTATCTATATCCACAGTAAAACGAGTCCTATAACGACATAACCTGAAAGGCCGCTCAGCAAGGACGAAGCCACTGCTCCAAAACCGCATTAAAAAGCCAGACTACAGTTTGCAACTGCACATGGGGACAAAGATCGTACTTTTTGGAGAAATGTCCTCTGGTCTGATGAAACAAAAATAGAACTGTTTGGCAATAATGACCATCATTATGTTTGGAGGGAAAAGGGGGGGCTTGCAAGCCAAAGAACACCATCCCAACAGTGAAGCACAGGGGTGGCAGCTTGGGTGCTTTGCTGCAGGAGGGACTAGTGCACTTCACAAAATAGATGGCATCATGAGCTAGGAAAATTATGTGGATATATTGAAGCAACATCTCAAGACATCAGTGAGGAAGTTAAAGCTTGGTCGCAAATGGGTCTTCCAAATGGACAATAACCCCAAGCATACTTCCAAAGTTGAGACAAAATGCCTTAAGAACAACAAAGTCAAGGTATTGGAGTGGCCATCACAAAGCCCTGACCTCAATCCTATAGAAAATGCGTGGGCAGAACTGAAAAAGCTTGTGCGAGCAAGGAGGCCTACAAACCTGACTCAGTTACACCAGCTCTGTCAGAAAGAATGGGCCAAAATTCACCCAACTTATTGTGGGAAGCGTTTGACCCAAGATAAACCATTTAAAGGCAATGCTACCAAATACTAATTGAGTGTATGTAAACTTCTGACCCACTGTGAATGTGAAGAATGAAATAAAAGCTGAAATATATCATTCTCTCTACTATTATTCTAACATTTCACATTCTTAAAATAAAGTGGTGATCTTAACTGACCTAAAACAGGGAATTTTTACTAGGATTAAATGTCAGGAATTGTGAAAAACTGAGTTTAAATGTATTTGGCTAAGGTGTATGTAAACTTCTGATTTCATCTGTATATGTCACAGCAGGTATAAATATATGTGTCATGGCAGTGTTAAGACCATATTGTAACAGGTATGACAAGTTATGTCAGCTGTTATGACATATTATGACATGGTTATGACCGTGTCATAAAGTGTTATAACGCTGGGCGTCAAGTGAAGTGTTACCGTAAATGCTACAAACACTGTAGTAAATACTACAGTGTAGTCTGCAAAAAGCCTACAATCCGAAAAAAACATGACAGTGTTTTAACTATTGTAAATACCACAGTATTTCATTTGCATATACCCTGCCCATTCCCCTCACCCATATCCCCATTTGTGCCATCCATAAGTGAGAACCCTACAGTACATGCCAAGCAAACAGGAAAGCGCTCATCCAAAGGTGGCACCTAGTGGCCGGAGACTTTAATGCAGGGAAACTTAAATCCGTTTTAAGTCATTTCTACCAGCATGTTAAATGTGCAACCAGAGGGTAAAAAACTCTAGACCATCTTTACTCCACAAACAGAGACGCATGCAAAGCTCTCCCTTTCCCTCCATTTGGCAAATCTGACCATAATTCTAACCTCCTAATTTCTATTTACAAGCAAAGCCTAAAGCAGGAAGCACCAGTGACTCTGTCAATAAAAAAGTGGTCAGATGAAGCAGGTGCTAAGCTACAGGACTGCTAGCACAGAATGGAATATGTTCTGGGATTCTCCGGTGGCATTGAGGAGTACACTACATCAGTCACTTGCTTCGTCAATAAGTGCATCGATGACGTCGTGCCCACAGTGACTGTACGAACATAACCCAACAAGAAGCCGTGGATTACAGGCAACATCCACACTGAGCTAAAGGGTAGAGCTGCCGCTTTCAAGGAACGAGACTCTAACCCGGAAGCTTATGAGAAATCCCGCTATGCCCTCCGACAAACCATCAAATAGGCAATGCGTCAATACAGGACTAAGGGAAGCACAGCCGTGAGCTGCCCAGTGACACAAGCCTACCAGACAAGCTAAATTACTTCTATGCGTGCTTCGAGGCAAGTAAAACTGAAACATGCTCAAGAGCATAAACTGTTCCGAACGACTGTGTGATCATGCTCTCCATAGCCGATGTGAGTAAAACCTTTAAACAGGTCAACATTACCAGGACTTGTACTCCAAGCATGCACTGACCAACTGGCAAGTGTCTTCACTAACATTTTCAACCTCTCCCTGTCTGAGTCTGTAATACTAACATGTTTCAAGCAGACCATCATAGTCCATCTGCCAAAGAACACTAAGGTAACGTGTCTTAATGACTATTGCCCCATAGCACTGACATCTGTAGCCATGAAGTGCTTTGAAAGGCTGGTCATGGCCAACATCAACACCATTATCCCAGAAACCCTAGACCCATGCCAATTTGCATACCGCCCAAACAGATCCACAGATGATGCAATCTCTATTAAACTCCACACTGTCCTTTCCCACCTGGACTAAAAAGGAACACCTATGTGAGAATGCTTTTCATTGACTAGGTAGGTAGTAAGGGTAGGTAACAACACATCCGCCACGCTAATCCTCAACATGGGGGCCCCTCAGGGATGCGTACTCAGTCCCCTCCTGTACTCCCTGTTCACTCATGAGGCCCCCAGGCACGACTCCAACACCATCATTAAGTTTGCTGATGACGCAACAGTGGTAAGCCTGATCCCCACCGACAACGATGAGACAGCCTATAGGGAGGAGGTCAGAGACCTGGCCGTGTGGTGCCAGGACAACAACCTCTCCCTCAACATGATCAAGACAAAGGAGATTATTGCGGACTACAGGAAAAGGAGGACCGGACATGACCCCATTCTCATCGACGGGGCTGTAGTGAAGCAGGTTGAGAGCTTTAAGGTCCTTGATGTCTACATCACCAACAAACTATCATGGTCCAAGAACGCCAAGACAGTTGTGAAGAGGGCACAACAAAACCTATTCTCCCCAGGAGACTGAAAAGATTTGGCATGGGTCCTCAGATCCTCAAAAAGTTCTACAGCTGCCTGGTATGACAACTGCTCGGCCTCTGACCACAAGGCACTACAGAGGGTACTGTGTTCGGCCCAGTACATCACTGGGGCCAAGCTCCCTGCAATCCAGGACCTCTATACCAGGCAGTGTCAAAGGAAGGCTCTAAAAATGGTCAAAGACTCCAGCCACCATAGTCATGGACTGTTCTCTCTGCTACCGCACAGCAAGCAGTACCGGAGTGCCACGTCTAGGTCCAAAAGGCTTCTCAACGGGTTCAACCCCCTTACCATAAGACTCCTGAACAGCTAATCAAATGGCTACCCAGACTATTTACATTGCCCCCCCCCCCTTTTTACGCTGCTGCTATTCTCTGTTTATTATCTACGCAAAGTCACTTACTCTACATGTACATATTACCTCAATTACCCCAACTTAACCGGTGTCCCAGCACATTGACTCTGTACCTGTACCCCCTGTATATAGACTTGCTATTGTTATTTTATTGCTGCTCTTTAATTATTTGCTACTTTTGTTTCTTATTTTTTACTTCTATTTTTTACTTAACACATATTTTTCTTAAAACTGCCTTGTTGGTTAAGGGCTTGTAAGTAAGAATTTGATTTGATTTGAAGTATAGACCATATATTGTGTTCCATACAGGGAATAGAAAATAGCAGACACTGAACTATCT
Source organism: Oncorhynchus clarkii lewisi (assembly GCF_045791955.1). Taxonomy (NCBI): domain Eukaryota; kingdom Metazoa; phylum Chordata; class Actinopteri; order Salmoniformes; family Salmonidae; genus Oncorhynchus; species Oncorhynchus clarkii. Next base: position 80,142,670 of record NC_092150.1, read on the forward strand.
GGTCAGACCTCAGTCCTGCCTATCTACAGGTTATGGAACATGTGCTCTTATAGTATTTCTTCCATAGGTTTCCTCAAGGAGAAAGCCTCCACTTCTATGTCAAAGATAATAATTAAAAAAATGCCATAGTAAATACTACAGTAATGTCCACAAAAACACAACAGTAAATACTACAGTATACCGCAGTTAAAAAAACACTACATTATTTACTATAGTATATACAACAGTTCTTATACTACCGTATTTAAACTATAGTTAACTGTAAATACTACAGTATTGTAACGACTGGTGGAAGGAGAGGACCAAGGTGCAGCGTGGTACGTGTTCATGGTAAATTTAATAAAGAAACTGACCACAAAAAACAAAAAAAAACAAAGCAGAAACAAACGAAACAGTTCTGTCTGGTGCAGACACACAAAGACAGAAAACAACTACCCACACCCATGTGGTTTCCATATGTTTGATACCATTCTATTAATTCCATTCCAGCCATTACAATGAGCATGTCCTCATAAAGCTCCTCCCAACAGCCTCCTCTGTCTCAGGCAGTGGAACACACACAGACACACACACAGACACACACACCAACGCACATGCACCAACCAACCTGACACGTGGATAGATAGCACACGTCAACATTTAGATCCAGTGCACACCAGGTTTCTGTGAGAGAGCTGAGAAATAGTTTTCCTCGCACTCCTATTTCACACCCATGAAAATGGCAGAGGGATTTATGCGTTTCCACTTGAAATATGAATTTTGTAGCATGTTGGAAAAAGGATTAAACTAGAGACTCAAAGCAGGTGAGAGAGAGCCAATGGAGAGGAAGAGCTTGATGTGATTCATAATTAATAGTGTGTGTTCTACTGTCATCCTTGAGGTTCTGACAGTGGTTTGTTTCATCAGCAGACCCTTCCTCTTTTACCCATGATCCAACTGTGAAAGGGAGCTATTGAAATAATGCCCTGAGCAGGAGAGGTAGAGAGCAGGACAGGAGGACAAAGGGGGGAGGTGGAGAGGTAGAGAGCAGGACAGGAGGACAGAGGGGGGAGGTGGAGAGGTAGAGAGCAGGACAGGAGGACAGAGGGGGGAGGTGGAGAGGTAGAGAGCAGGACAGGAGGACAGAGGGAAAAAGGTTATCAGGGTACATAAGCTATTTCTTTGATAGTAGAGGTCACCCACAGCGGTGAACACACACCCCACAGAGAGCAGAAGATCCACATGAACTCAGGGTGGTGAGTGGATACGAACAAAGGGAGAAGCACAGGCTACATTGTGCTCCAACCAGGACTACTGGGAAAACAGAGAATTTATTAAAAGTTCTCTGAATGTTGCAAAACTGACTAAAACTAACTAACACTTTCCATCACACTTTTGCGCCAAATTTACTAAAACTTTCTGATGGGAGAAGCAATAGAAGGGAAAGGGGCTACCGAGTCCGTTGCACAACCGAAATGTGCCTTCTGCATCTAACCACTCTGAATCAGAGAGTTGCGGGTGGCTGCCTTAATCAACGTCATCGGCGCCCGGGGAGCAGTTGTTCTGGGGGTTAACTGCCTTGTTCAAGAGCAGAACGTCAGATTTTTCCACATTGCCGGCTCGGGGATTCAAAGAAGCAACCTTTCGGTTAAGAAAAAGAAAAGGGGGATACCTAGTCAGTTTTACAACTGAATGTATTCAAATGAAATGTGTCTTCAGCATTTAACCCAACCCCTCTGAATCAAAGAGGTGCGGGGCGCTGCCTTAATCGACATTCACGGCGCTAGGGGAACATTGGGCTAACTGCCAGCTCGGGGATTCAATCCAGCAACCTTTTGTTTACTGTCCCAACACTAACCACTAACCACCTGCCGCAAAAGCTTTTTCCAGAAACATTGTTAAGTTGATCTTGATTATTGTTTGTTTCTTGCTGCATTACTTAACCGAGTCCAATTGAGTGTAGAACGATGATGTGTAATGTTACGTCTTCTTAGACAGTAATGATTTGATACTTTACAAATCAAAGTGGTTTTCAGTAACAATGTTTCAGTCAAGAGTATTCAACCTTATGTACAGTGCATTCAGAAAGTATTCCGAGCCCTTTTCTTACCCTACAGCCTTACCGTAAAATCGTTTTGGCTTTTTTAAATGTCCTGATCAATCTACACACAATACCCCATAATGACAAAGCGAAAACAGATTTTTAGACATTTTTACAAATGTATTAAAAATAAAAACATAAATACCTTATTTACATAAGTATTCAGACCCTTTGATATGAGACTCGAAATTGAGCTTAGGTGCATTGACACTCCTTGAGATGTTTCTTCAACTTGTTTGGAGTCCAACTCCACAGATTGCTTGGAGTTTGCCAAAAAGCACCGAAAGGACTCTCAGAGCATGAGAAACAAGATTCTCTGGTCTGATGAAACCAAGATTGAACTCTTTGGCCTGAATGCCAAGCGTCAGTCTGGAGGAAACTCAGCACCGCTCATCACCTGGCCAGTACCATCCCTACAGTGAAGCATGGTAGTGGTAGCATCATGCTTTGGGGATGTTATTCAGCAGCAGAAAATGGGAGACTAGTCAGGACTGAGGGAAAGATGAATGGACCAAAGTACAAATGAAAACCTCCTCCAGAGCGCTCAGGACCTCAGATTGGGGTAAAGGTTCACCTTCCAACAGGACAATAACCTTAAGCACACAGCCAAAGACAACGCAGGAGTGGCTTCGGGACAAGTTTCTGAATGTCCTTGAGTGGCCAGCCAGAGTCCGGACTTTAACCCGATCTGACATCTTTGGAGACCTGAAAATAGCTGTGCAACGACACTTTCGATCCAACGTGACAGAGCTTTAAAGGATCTGCAGAGAAGAATGGGAGAAAGTCCCCAAATACAGGTGTGCCAAGCCTGTAGCGTCACACCCAAGAAGACTCAAGACTGTAATCGCTGCCAAAGGTGCTTCAACATAGTACTGAGTAAAGGGTCTGAATAATTACGTAAATGTCATATTTCAGTTGCAAAAGTGTCTAAAAACATGTTTTTTCTTTGTCATTTTGGGGTATTGTGTGTAGATTGATGAGGGGAAACACAATTTAATACATTTTAGAATAAGGCTGTAACGTAACAAAATGTGGATGAAGTGAAGGGGCCTATATACTTTCTGAATGCACTGTATACTACAGATGAAGAATGTTGGCCCGCGTACAGTAGCCCTTAGGTGGCAAAGACTTTGTCTATGCTTTCATTCAGGGTCAGTTATCATTGCCCAGTCTATATTGTATCTTCAGGATTTCATCGATGCCCAAGACCTGAAGGCCTTACATGGAAATGAAGAGTTTCTTTCCACAACGCTATAAATCCATTTTCAGAAATGTTTGGTAAATTCGCTTTTGTTGTTTAAAGAACCTATGAAAGAGATTGGTGTGTTTTTTCACTATATAATCTTGACAGGTGATTTGTTCAACGACAGACATATATTTGTTTCAAATCTAACAGTTGATGGCTTCTTTTACAGAGACAAATAATCATATTTGATCACACTCAGATAAATAAATAGTACTGCTAGGTTTTCACAGTCAAATGTAACAAATATCTACATTTTTTATAAATAACTGTACAAATGATACTTTTCTGACATCAATATTTTAAAACTTTTGTTTAAATGAATCAGCAGAGTAATACAGTATGAGATCTGTGTGCTCTATTTTCAGCTGGCGCTAAGACGGCGTTAAGACCACACTGCACCTTGGTCCTCTTCTTTTAACAGCCGTGACAGAACTTCCCACCACCAACAACGGAGCAAGCAGCGTGGTAAGGAGGAGTATCGTGTCCAGGATTCATGGACTTGGGACAGTAAGGGACCCTGGAGGCAGGCTGGGGAGTGTCGCCGTTCACGGGAGGAACTGGAGGCAGCAAGAGCAGAGCGGCAGCGTTACGAAGGGACTCGGCTAGCAAGGAAGCCTGAGAGATAGCTCCCAAAAAATCTTTGGGGGGTCACACGGGGAGTGTGGCTGAGTCAGGTTGGAGACCTGAGCCAACTCCCCGTGCTTACCGTGGCGAGGGTACTGTCACGCCTGGCCATAGAGAGGCTTTTATTCTCTATTTTGGTTAGGCCAGGGTGTGACTAGGGTGGGCATTCTAGTTTCTTTATTTCTATGTTTTCTATTTCTTTGTGTTTGGCCGGGTGTGGTTCTCAATTAGGGACAGCTGTCTATCGTTGTCTCTGATTGAGAACCATACTTAGGTAGCCCTTTTTTCCACCTGTCTTTGTGGGAAGTTGACTTTGTTTCGGGCACATAGCCTTTGAGCTTCACGGTTTGTTTTTGTAGTGTTTTGTTCGGCGTCTTTTTCAAATAAAGAGAAAATGTATGCTCACCACGCTGCACCATGGTTCTCTTTTAACAGCCGTGACAGCGCTAGTGTCAAACGCACCTTAGTTTGTCATTTCGTCATGTAAAAAGTGGTAAACTTCTGAGGCACTGGGAATGTGATGAAAGAAATAAAAGCTGAAAAACATCATTCTCTCAACTATTATTCTGACATTTCACATTCTTAAAATAAAGGATCTAAAACGGAGTTTAAATGTATTTGGCTAAGGTGTATGTAAACTTCCGACTTCAACTGTAGCTCCATTCTTGTATATTTTATTCCTCTTGCGTTACTATTTTTTAACTCTTACAAGGCCTTGGGAAGGGCTCGTAAGTAAGCATTTCATGGTAAAGTCTACACCCGTTGTATTTGGCGAATGTGACAAATATTTTGGGGGGTATTTTATTATATTCTCACGTATCACGCTTGTGACGTCCCTGGCCTTTTGCAGCACTGATGCTTCTGTAATGAGATGCTGCTATATGAGACATGCCAATGCACCCACACACTGTGACAAAGAGTAAAACAACATGAGACTGAAATAGGAAGAGCTTTCAACAGGGAAGACGACGTGATGAAAGCAGATAAGGAGCACTAAATGATCATGCCTTATAACCTACTCAGTGGCCTTGTGGTAAGAGCGTCCACCCTGAGATTAGCGTCTTGGGGGTTCAATCGCAGCTTCAGTTCTACCAAAGACTAAAATTTGACACTAAAAACCATCACTGAACAGGAGATAGGCTCAGACAAGGATACTTATTGTACTTTAAATGGCCATGCCAGAATTTATCACAATATTTGATATGAGGCTTGTGTAATTTCAGGTAACATCATGCATCTGATTGGGCACAATGTATGTGAGGATGGTTGGGGGCTGGTCAGGAGAGGGGCTATTCACCCCGTCTGTAAATTGCATAATTTAGCATTTTTCACCAGTAACAGCTTTTTCCTGCAATCTAGAGCCATAATCAATATTCTTAATTGTATGTCAAAAATATGTTTATTGTTCTGTATATCTAAGCATACCTCTTGAGCTGTCTGTCTGCCTCCTGACTGGTGGTCCTTTTTTTAAAGAAACATAATATGCTTCTCCGCATCTCTGCTAAAATCCGGGTAAAGATTTAAAGGAATGTGAGTCTTATTCAGCAGTACATTTAGTTAATGATTTATTTTCTAAAGTCTACCAACCTTGCCAGCAGGCATGCCAGCTAAGATACATGTAACGGAAAAAATTATGGAACCACTTGAGCAAATGTGGGATACCAATTATATTGAAAGCAGGTGCCACCACACATGGTTCCTGAGTTAATTAAGCAATTAACATCCCATCATGCTTAGGGTCATGTATAAAAATGATGGGCAGGCCATTATTTTCGCTTCCATGGCTATGCCCCCATCCACAGGGTACAAGTGGTCACTGAATGATTTGATGAGCATGAAAATGAGGTAAGGCATATGCTATGGCAGTCTGAATCGCCAGATCTCAACTCAATTGAACACTTATGCTAGATTCTTGGAGCGACATCCGAGACAGCGTTTTCCACCACCATCAACAAAACACCAAATGATAGAATTTCTCGTGGAAGAATGGCGTCACATCCCTGTGTTTTCTTTATTTTGGAAGTTACCTGTAGTTAGACAAGCTAGCTATTCTAACTTGATTCACTCTCTCTCACTTTAGAGGCAATACACTTCTTTGTGTGGTTGCATGTGGCAGAATAATACTACTGCTGAGTAGGGTTGCAAAATTATGGAAACTTTCAATAAATTCCCTGGTGTTCCACAAAATCATGGTTTGAGGATTCTGGATCCCCTACTTATCTCCAACCGGAATTTCGGGAAAACCAAGGAATTTATTGAAAGTTCACATCATTTTGCATCCCTACTGCTGAGAGACATCGCCAGACGTACTTTGATTGGTCTTCTGGCTCTTACTTTTTACTCCATAATGAATTAAAAATGGTCTTAATTTATATTTAATACCTCATTTTGGCAGCCGGGTATAACATGCTTTAAATCACAATCTTAAGTCTGGAAATGTGCTACGGATCACAGTTTTCCCAGTTAAGCTCATTTCATGAATCAGTCGGACTCTCTGGCTCTCTCAGCAGCTCTGTGAATTCACCATTCAGAACGTTGAGCCTTTTTTAATACCAAACCACAGATAAGAACACCCCACAGTGATTCATGCTTTGATGAGTTCACTTCTCTCTGGAACAGAATACATGTATGGCATTATATTATTGTCCTCTACTACATATATGCATGTGTGTCAATCACCAGAGCCATATTTTTATACTGAGTTGGGATATGGGCTCTTCACCATACCTAGTGCATCTTCCTACACCATGAGAACCCTTGACAGAGGCGGTAAGCTACTTGAACGCAGTGTATTTTAGGCCTACTCAATGAGAGTGAATGAGTATGCCCAGCATAGCCCGGGCCCATTGATGGGATGTGAATGCTACAAGAGCAGAAAAGCATCCTGCGGTGATTCATCCCCTATCTGACTCAAGGGCTCTTTATTAGCTATATAAAAAAAAGGAACGTTTCAATGGAAAATGAAGGAGAGGGGGGGTGGGGTATAGAGAGAGAGAGAGCTATAGAGAGGGAGGGGGGGGTGTAGAGAGAGAGAGCTGTAGAGAGGGATGGGAGAGGAAGAGAGAGAGAGCTGTAGAGAGGGATGGGAGAGGAAGAGAGAGAGAGAGCTGTAGAGAGAGAGCGAGAGAGAGCGAGAGAGAGAGAGAGAGAGAGCTGTGCTTTGTCAAGATTAGATTTGTCTCCAAGCCCCTCAATACTTACCCTACCCGGCATCATCATCTGGGTGGCCGGTAGCCTAGTGGTTAGAGCGTTGGACTAGTAACTGAAAGATTGCAAGATCAAATCCCCAAGCTGACAAGGTAAAAATCTGTCGTTCTGCCCCTGAACAAGGCAGTTAACCCACTGTTCCTAGGCCGTCATTGAAAATAAGATTTTTTTCTTAACTGACTTGCCTCGTTAAAGAATGGTTATAAAAAAAACATTACTGTACCATATTCATGAGATTGACACTGCAGAGGATACTTTCTGTTTTTCCTTTCCTCCAATAGACATTTTAAAACTTCCTCCTTTATTGAGTTTTGTTGGACTTTTAACACCCACAAAGCCTTGGATGTGCCTGTCCCTGCCAGGAGATCAGTGCTTTGAACCAACGTGCCGGTAAGGAGAATGTTGCTGTCTCACAGCTAAACGTCACATAGCTTAGACGGGGAGAAAGGAGGAACAAGAAGGAGGAGAAAAAAAGAGGGGAGGAAGATCTCTGAGAAAAGGAGTGAACCACAAATGGATACAGTCATTATAAGTAGTGAGAGCTGGTGCTCTGCTTAACGTGAAATAAAGGGCCAGCTCTCCTCCCACCATCGACAGCTCGCACATCTCAATGAGCTGTGCACTAACATTGATGTAATTGCTCCATCTAGTGCTGAGGGATTATAGAGAATGAGCCAATGCATGACATATCCTTGATTAAAGTAGGATTAGAGCCCTGCATGATATGCTATAGTATGGACTAGGAGTCTAGGACTACACTGTTTCACAATATTGGACTTCAGGACTCACACGACTCAATTTCAGAGAACTTACACTGACTCTGAACAATTTAACATGAGGCATAGAGTCATGATAACGTCACTACTGAGGGATTTGCTGGATGTCAACATTTCCTGCTGCTGTAGTGACTCCTACTGTACATGAAAGGCATTGTCATAGAGGAGAAGACACATGACTCTTTCTGCTCCTGTTCTGATAGTAAACCAGCAATTTGGAAAAAATATATTGAAAATAAATTGCTTGTTACAGGCTGTTATCAATGCTAGATTAAACATTGTTAGGGTGACAAATAAAGTAGGGTGGATGTGTTATCAAACATAAAAAGCACTGCTCACCATGCTTAAATCAATGATGTTATGTTTCAGTCAGCGGACATATACAGTTGAAGTCGGAAGTTTACATACACCTTAGCCAAATACATTTAAACTCAGTTTTTCACAATTCCTGACATTTAATCCTAGTAAAAAGTTCCTGTTTTATGTCAGTTAGGATTACCACTTTATTTTAAGAATGTGAAATGTCAGAATAATAGTTGAGAGAAAGATTTAGTTAAGCTTTTATTTTTTTCATCACACTCCCAGTGTGTCAGAAGTTTACTTACACTCAATAAGTCTTTGGTAGCATTGCCTTGAAATTGTTTAACATGGGTCAAACGTTTCAGGTAGCCTTCCACAAGATTCCCACAATAAGTTGGGTGAATTTTGGCCCATTCCTCCTGACAGGGCTGGTGTAACTGAGTCAGGTTTGAAGGCCTCCTTGCTCGCACATGCTTTATCAGTTCTGCCCACGCATTTTCTATAGGATTGAGGTCAGGGCTTTGTGATGGCCACTCCAATACCTTGACTTTGTTGTCCTTAAGCCATTTTGCCACAACTTTGGAAGTATGCTTGGGGCCATTGTCAATTTGGAAGACCCATTTGCGACCAAGCTTTAACTTCCTGATTGATGTCTTGAGATGTTGCTTCAAATATCCACATAATTTCTCTGCCTCATGATGCCATCTATTTTGTGAATTTCACCAGTCCCACCTGCAGCAAAGCACCCCCACAACATGATGCTGCTACCCCCGTGCATCACGGTTGGGATGGTATTCCTCGGCTTGCAAGCATCCCCATTTTTCCTCCAAACATAACGATGGCCATTATGGCCAAAAAGTTCTGTTTTTGTTTCATCAGACCAGAGGACATTTCTCCAAAAAGTATGATCTTTGTCCCCTTGTGCAATTGCAAAAGGTAATTCTGTATTTTTTATGGTGGTTTTGAAGCAGTGGCTTCTTCCTTGCTGAGTGGCCTTTCAAGTTATGTTGAAATATGACTAGTTTTACTGTGGGTATAGATACTTTTGTAACTGTTTCCTCCGGGATCTTCACAAGGTCCTTTGCTGTTGTTCTGGGATTGATTTGCACATTTCGCACCAAAGTATGTTCATCTCTAGGAGACAGAACACGTCTCCTTCCTGAGTGGTATGACGGCTGCGTGGTCCCATGGTGTTTATGCTTGCATACAATTGTTTGTACAGATGAACGTGGTACCTTCAGGTGTTTGGAAATTGCTCCCAAGGATGAACCAGACTTGTGGAGGTCTACAATTTTTTTTTGAGGTCTTGGCTGATTTATTTTGATTTTCCCATGATGTCAAGCATTAAGGCACTGAGTTTGAAGGTAGGCCTTGTACACCTCCAATTGACTCAAATTATGTCAATTAGCCTATGAGACGCTAAAACCATGACATCATTTTCTGGAATTTTCCAAGCTGTTTAAAGGCACAGTCAACTTAGTGTACGTAAATTTCTGACCCACTGGAATTGTAAGACAGTGAATTATAAGTCAAGTAAACCATTTTTGGAAAAATTACTTGTGTCATGCACAAAGTAGATGTCCTAACTGACTTGCCAAAACTATAGTTTGTTATCAAGAAATGTGTGGAGTGAAAAAGTTTTAATGACTCCAACTGAGTGTATATAAACTTCCGACTTCAACTGTACCTAAACAGTATATGCTGGTACCAGACATTACACAATATTCAGTGGTGAAATCTCTCTTAATGACCCTGTTGCATATTTAAAGCGAGATCATAGATCTTCATTGAAATTGGAGCAAAAAATTACCCAGTCATGTGCCTATACGTGGCGTCAATTTCCCAGCGTACAAGTGTGTATCATACGCATCTCTGAAATGTAAATCTGTTTTTTTTATATGCCTACTCTCCCTGAGACACCCTTGGAGAGTGGGGTCATGGCAAGGGTCAGCCATTATCAACGGCAAACCTGGAGCAATTAGGGTTAAGTGCCTTGCTCAAGGGCACATCGACACATTTTTCCCATTTGACATACCAAAGCCCTTTAGAGCTGTTTTAGTACATTATCATACAGCTGTTTTAGAACAATATCATAGAGCTGTTTTAGTACATATCATAGAGTTGTTAGTGCATTATCAAAGAGTTGTTTAGTATAATATCATAGAGCTGTTTTAGTACAGTACTGTAGAGTTGTTTTAGTACACTGTCATAGAGCTGTTGTAGTACATTATCATAGAGTTTAGTATAATATCAGAGTTGTTATAATACAATATCATAGAGCTGTGTAGTACAATATCATAGAGTTGTTTTAGTACAATATCATAGAGCTGTTTTAGTGCAATATCATAGAGTTGTTAAGTACATTATCATAGAGCTGTTTTAGTACAATATCATAGAGCTGTTAAGTACATTATCATAGAGCTGTTTTAGTACAATATCATAGAGTTGTTAAGTACATTATCATAGAGCTGTTTTAGTACAATATCATAGAGCTGTTTTAGTACAATATCAGAGCTCTTTAGTATCATAACATAGAGCTGTTTTAGAACATATCACAGAGCTGTTTTAGTACAATATCATAGAGTTGTTTAGTATATCATCATGTAGTTGTTTAGTATCTTATTATGGGGCTGTTTTAGTACATTATCATAGAGTTAATTAGTATTTTATCATAGAGCTGTTTTAGTACATATCACAGAGTTGTCAAGTACAATATAGTAGAGTTGTTTAGTACAATATATTAGAGCTGTTTAGTGCATTTCCATAGAGCTATTTAAGTACATTATCATAGAGTTGTTTAGTGTCTTATCATAGAGCTTTTTTGGTACAACATCATAGAGTTGTTTTAGTACATATCATAGAGCTGTTTAAGTACATATCATAGAGCTGTTTAAGTACATATCATAGAGCTGTTATAGTACATATCATAGAGCTGTTATAGTACATATCATAGAGCTGTTTTAGTACATATCATAGAGCTGTTATAGTACATATCATAGAGCTGTTTTAGTACATATCATAGAGCTGTTATAGTACAATACCATAGTTGTTTAGTATCTTATCATAGAGCTGTTTTAGTACATATCATAGAGCTGTTTAAGTACATATCATAGAGCTGTTATAGTACATATCATAGAGCTGTTATAGTACATATCATAGAGCTGTTTTAGTACATATCATAGAGCTGTTATAGTACAATACCATAGTTGTTTAGTATCTTATCATAGAGCTGTTTTAGTACATATCATAGAGCTGTTTTAGTGCAATACCATAGTTGTTTAGTATCTTATCATAGAGCTGTTTTAGTACATATCATAGAGCTGTTTAAGTACATATCATAGAGCTGTTATAGTACATATCATAGAGCTGTTATAGTACATATCATAGAGCTGTTTTAGTACATATCATAGAGCTGTTTTAGTACATATCATAGAGCTGTTTTAGTACATATCATAGAGCTGTTATAGTACATATCATAGAGCTGTTTTAGTACATATCATAGAGCTGTTATAGTACAATACCATAGTTGTTTAGTATCTTATCATAGAGCTGTTTTAGTACATATCATAGAGCTGTTTAAGTACATATCATAGAGCTGTTATAGTACATATCATAGAGCTGTTATAGTACATATCATAGAGCTGTTTTAGTACATATCATAGAGCTGTTATAGTACAATACCATAGTTGTTTAGTATCTTATCATAGAGCTGTTTTAGTACATATCATAGAGCTGTTTTAGTGCAATACCATAGTTGTTTAGTATCTTATCATAGAGCTGTTTTAGAACATCACAGAGCTTTTTTAGTACAATATCATAGAGTTGTTTAGTACATCATCATGTAGTTGTTTAGTATCTTATCATAGAGCTGTTTTGTTACAATATCATAAAGTTGTTTAGTATATTATCATTGAGTTGTTAAGTACCTTATTATGGAGCTGTTTAAGTACATTATCATAGAGTTGTTTAGTACATTATCATAGAATTGTTTAGTATCTTATCATAGAGCTTTTTTGGTACAATATCATAGAATTGTTTTAGTACATTATCATAGAGGTGTAATTGTACAATATCATAGAGTTGTTTAGTATCTTATCACAGAGCTTTTTTAGTACATTATCATACAGTTGTTTTGGTACATTAGCGTAAGGTTGCTGGTTCGAATCCCTGAGCCGACCAGGTGAAAAAATCTGTCAATTTGCCCTTGAGCAAAGCACCTTGCCCAAGTTGCTCTGGATAAGAGCATCTACCAAATGACAAAACCAGCAATGTAAATATGTTGCCCCCTATTGGGTATATTCAGATATGACATGTATTAGGGCCTCAGAGAGCAAGTAACAAGCCCACCTATTGGCTAATTGATTAAATATCATTGTATGAATTGATGGCCTTTCTGACTTCTTGTGGGGATCCTGTGTAACAAATCATATTAGAAAATAACTTGTCTTTTCTAAGTCTAGTAATCAGTGATAACCCCTTTAAAATTGATTAATGCAGGTTGAGGGTGGTGGGGCACACTCAACTTAATCATAACATATTGATAACCTTAACCATACCATCATCCAGGGTGCCCTAGTACAGTGTTTCCCAAACTCGGTCCTGGGCCCCCCCAGGGTGCACGTTTAGTTTGTTGCCCTAGCACTACACAGCTGATTCAAATCATCAAAGCTTGATGATTAGTTGGCTATTTGAATCAGCTGTGTAGTGCTAGGGCAACAAAAAAAACATGCACTTCTTTGAGGGGGAAGTTTTGAAAGAGAAAAAAAAACAAATCAACAACAACAACATAATAATAAAAACAATATTAATAATAATAACCAAAACTAACACACCAGACCGATTTATAAATTAATGGATGGTTTCATATTTTGTACCGTCACAATAGAGTTGTTTACTCAAATTGATAATTCTGGCAAGCCTTTGTAGAACGGAGAACTTCACTTTGGTAGTCTTCTCATCCTCAGCCAGAGGAAGAGCCTCAGGTCTGGTAGCTTCGAACAATGTTCTTTTGGCGGCCATTGATGCCTCACTATATCTGTCGAGGAGTTCCTTACTCAAGGACTTGACAAGAATCCTATCAAATGAGTCCTGAGTCGACATGGCCAATTGAAGGATTTTCTCCAAGCCAAACTCCTCCAACATATGTTTGTACACGGCCCTGTACACTTTATGAACCTTTAGGTTCTCTGTATATGCTTGGGTCTCAGAGGAGCCTGACATTGCACAGAAGACAGATATGACCTTTGGGATTAGGTCTTGTGACGTGAGTGCAACGTCAACTGGGTGCAGATCAGTTTGAGTTGTGATCTTCTACAGAAGTCTCAACACAGGCATGCTAATGAGGCTGGTGAAGTCATCATCACTGTCTGAGTTTTCGGAGGATGGGGTTGGAGGTGGGGCATCTTTGACAACATCCGGGCTGGTTGTAGTCTGATCACCAACAATGTTCTGAGCTACACAAGAACGACTGGTGGTATCCTCTTTCTCTTCATCCATGTTGGCTCTAAAGCGTCGTGCTACAGTGGAGGTCTCACTGACACGGGAGAGAGACAGCTGAGGGGAACAATTGCCACTCAACAATCTGTCAGAGATTCTTGGAGAGATTCTGATCTCTTTGTGGTTTCTGATGCTCAAAGCAACTGAGTCCATGATCTGGCTTACCATAACTTTGTTAACCCATTTAATCCCAAATTTTTCCCAGACATGAAAATATCCAAATCAAGTGACATTAGTAACCCTTTGAGGTAATCAATCATTCTTTTTTTGAAATTTTAATGGAAAAGTAGGTGAAAAAGTGTGTTTTATGGTCGGTCACAGTTGTGACCGGTGGGATAATGTTACGTATACTGAATTAACATATTTCTCCTATGCAGTTATCAAAGTTCTTATATATCCCAACCCAGTTATTAACACATTTAAAACTCTTGTCACTAGCAGTCCCCAACCCAGTTATTAACACATTTAAAACTCTGTCACTAGCAGTCCCCACCCCAGTCATTAACACATTTAAAACTCTGTCACTAGCAGTCCCCAGCCCAGTTATTAACACATTTAAAACTCTGTCACTAGCAGTCCCCACCCCAGTCATTAACACATTTAAAACTCTTGTCACTAGCAGTCCCCAGCCCAGTTATTAACACATTTAAAACTCTGTCACTAGCAGTCCCCAGCCCAGTTATTAACACATTTAAAACTCTGTCACTAGCAGTCCCCAGCCCAGTTATTAACACATTTAAAACTCTGTCACTAGCAGTCCCCAGCCCAGTTATTAACACATTTAAAACTCTTGTCACTAGCAGTCCCCAGCCCAGTTATTAACACATTTAAAACTCTGTCACTAGCAGTCCCCAGCCCAGTTATTAACACATTTAAAACTCTTGTCACTAGCAGTCCCCAGCCCAGTTATTAACACATTTAAAACTCTTGTCACTAGCAGTCCCCAACCCAGTTATTAACACATTTAAAACTCTTGTCACTAGCAGTCCCCAACCCAGTTATTAACACATTTAAAACTCTTGTCACTAGCAGTCCCCACCATTGCCACTAGAATGCCCCGTCACGTTCTAGTGTGACTATTTTACACATCAAAAACCCTTATACAACACCAATATGAATACAGAGAGCAAAGACAAAAAAACAACAACCATCAACGTATTTCAACATTGTTACTTTATTGTAACATACATTGTAACTGTTACTTTAGTGCAACATGTATTGAAACATTAATATTGTAACTTTATTGTAACATTTGGACCTGTACTTTAGTGCAATATTCATTGTAACATTGTCATTGTGACATTTTAGTGCAACATTCACTAACAACTGTATAGCAGTCGTGTGATTCATTCCCAGAGAACATAAAGGTCACATTTAGGATAGAGGTAGCCTGTAGAATATGCATTCAAGTAGAGGCCTACACTGAACAATTATATGTATATATTTAAAAAGCACCACTGCACAATGAGTGCTTATATATATATATATATATATATATATATATATATATATATATATATATATATATCATAGAGGTAGGCTTCAGAACCAAGCGCAAGATTAGTTTGTGCATCACTATTTTGAACTGTGATCAGTCAGACCTACTGTCATACAGTGTGTCTTGAATCAATTGACCTTCTTTTCCAAAAAGATTTCAGTCATTTTGATTGTCTTTTTCGTCTACTTTTCTTTTCTTCCGAGTCTGTTGTACTGCTTCTCCTCACCCTTTATCGACTTTTCTATTTTTCTTTTTCAGCCCTTTTTCATTCTGTCTTATCTCCTTTTCTACTGTCCATGGTATATCTTGAAGCACTGTGCAGTGGCGTTTTGCATTTCTCACATGCATAGGTAGTACGTTTGTCACCATGACGACTTCTCTGGAACCGGTGCATCGTGTTGATTGGCCAGTGAGAAGCTTTGTCATTTCTTGCCTGATCTTCAACAGTAGCAGCCAGTAAAGATCTCCTTCCATGGCTCAGTGGTTTCGTGCCAAACTTTTGCATATTTGGGCTGTATACTATGTGTTTTGGAATCACATCGGTGGCAGGCCTCTTCAATCGTTTGAATGCTCAATCTTTATTTTTGACCACCTGCAGCTTTTCCCTTGGCTCTTCTGGCTGACCCCTATGGCTTGTAGAGGCCCTTAGCTCTTCTGACTGGACCCTCTGGTGGGTAGAGGCCCTTGGCTCTTCTGACTGGACCCTATGGCGGGTAGACGCCCTTGGCTCTTCATTACCAACAATGGAGGGGGGTGGGGAAGGTTGTGGATGGGGGGGGGTCATCATCATTGATAACGTTGTTCCTGTCATGATCTGTTAGCATAGGTTCAGCATATGCATTCAACAGCCTGGCTGGCAAATGGTCTGTTCATAGTCCATATCTGACCCATCGCTATCACAATCACTCAGGACAGCATCTTTCTAATTTTGAGTGATAACTGCAATGTTGCATGCCTTGTCTGGGCAGTCACCTAGATCCAACATATCCAGAACTGGACTCAAAGTGAATCTAAAAGAAAGAACAGAGTAGAACGTTAGGTAAACAAGAACTATGTATGTGTATAACTATGTGTATACCTAGATGCACTGTTATCCCACCGGTCACTATTGTTGCCGTCAACATGTTTACACATTCTATGACCTCACTGAACAAAGTTCAGTAATTGCAAATGCATATATCAATACTAGACACCTTAAAGATGATGTGTACCAAAAATATTTGTCCTATCTTTATGTCAACATACTTTACTAACCTTTTGTTTGGGAGCTTTGATGCAGCCATTGTCTTCTCATGGTGCAACCAGGAAGTAAACAGCTCTGGTCATGTGACAATTTACACTAAACATGTGACACTGCACATCTTTCATTGAGACCCTTTATTATTTCAATATTTGCTGGAAATGCATTGATAAATCATTCAGTAGCATTTTTAGAGCCTTATAACTGAAAATGTTGTTTTACGGTCATGGGATTAAATAGGTTAATATACAGACTAACTGTGCCACAAAATATTGATGTGGAAGAAGTGCATGACATACAATCTTCGGACTTGCTAGCCGACACACTGACTCCCTGAGCCAGAGTCATTGAAGATAATGAAGGCACAAGGCTAGGAAGAAAGAGGCGCTTCACAGACTCCTCTACAAACAGCCGAACCAGCTCGTAAACTGTGGCCTTCCCTGTATCCTCCTTCCTCAGCTAAGTAAGGACTGTATTCAATGCACTCTTTCCAGCCGCCACTGTCAAAACCAGAGGGGTCAAGTCGATTATGAAATTGACTTGGTGAGTAAGATCACGGAAGAGAGCACCAATACTCCCCTGAGATGTGAGCTCCTCCATTCTAGCTATCCTGGCTGTCAGATCATGGTGAGATGTAACTTGCTGTAGCAGACATGGACTTCCTGGCATCACATACCACATTTTTCAGTCGATGACTAAGCATCTCACAATGGGCAGAGGAGTACTCTCGGGTAATTCAGAAGAGATTGGAGTGCCAGGGAGTGCAAATTCCCACTCCGACTTCCTTGATTTGGTTGAAGATGTTGATTTGGCTAATGATGTTAATTTGACTGATAACGTTGACAAAGAGGAAAAGGCCCCTGTGGCTCTCGCAAGACCAGTTCCTCACCACAATCACTGCTTATATTCTCAATGTCCTCCAGCATCATTTCAACCACATTCTCTATTTGTGAAGGCTCTCCTGCTGTCACCATTTGATACGATCTCGACAGCTCTTTCTTAATGGAAACCAAAATATGGCTGAGGGATTCTTTGGCTTGAGCCATAATTGCTTTGCCTTATTTTTTCAGTGTGAAATAGTTTATCGTCTTCATCTTCAGATTGTGTAAAACAGTCTTTGCAGTTGTCCAGATCTTCTTGTGCGGCCTCGGCAACTTTGGAGATTTTCTCATGGCGCTCTTGAAGCTTAGAGTCTGCGTGCCATAGAGTAGCAGTAGAAGACTGCAGGATGAAAAGGCTCTTCATGTCATTCGCAATTGATCCAGCCATTTCAAAAGCAGCTGCAGCTGTATGCTTCAAGGACATGATTGATGTTGCTGGCGACCTTTGATAATCTGTCTGGTGGAGAGATGTTGACTGGCTCGATCTGGGTAAGCTACTGACTGATTTGGTCAGTATTTAACTGACCTTGTTAGTCGCCTTCATCTGGAACTCTTCACTTGAGAGCTTCTTGATGACAGAGGATGAAGAACTGGACAAAGACATGTCTTCTAGGTAAGACATGAAACTGCCCAAAAAGTCACCGACTTCAAGGGAGAACTCTGCAGCAGAGGATATGCATTCTAAATCTGCCACCTCTGAACTGTACATGGCCACAGTCTGAGATAATACCTCTTTGGTGCAGGACCCTAGGTTTGGATCATAGAGAGCCAGTAAAAGTTACAACTTCTCACTCTGGCATTTGTGTAGAACACCAAGACCAGCTGACCTCTTGCAGTTCACTCTTACTGAGAAGAGGAGAGATACGGCTCTGAGTATGATCTAACCTGTATTCAGGTTGCTCTGGTGTTTCCTCTGCTACACAGGTAGCTGAATCCCTTCTACCAGACAGAGAAGATGAGTTGAGTTCTGCTACGGGAGATTCACTCCTACTTAGTGAAGAAGTGTCCAGAGTTGAACCAGGCAGAACACTGGAGCCTGCATGCTCCAGAAGCACAGCACTGGAGATAGTGTGTTCTGGGAGCACAGCACTAGAGATAGTGTGTTCTGGGAGCACAGCACTGGAGTCCGTTGTCTCCAGAAATTCTTCCTCTTGGACTGTAGCTCCATTCATTCTGAGGAATAATTATTTGAGTTTTGCCTGAAGACTGACGCAGAGTCTACGAGCTGCATGGAATGTTTTCCACTTTGACATACAATGTCCCACTTGGGGATATCTCTGGGTGCTTGCTGGTTGACCTGATTCAGCTTGCTTCACAATGTCTTTGACATACAATGTCCCACTTGGGGATATCTCTGGGTGCTTGCTGGTTGACCTGATTCAGCTTGCTTCACAATGTCTTTGACATACAATGTCCCACTTGGGGATATCTCTGGGTGCTTGCTGGTTGACCTGATTCAGCTTGCTTCACAATGTCTTTGACATCATCTTTAAAGATGTTAATTATTTTAGACGCCTCAGAATCCACATTGGTCTGTATGAGCCCAGGGGCCACAGAATCAAGGATCCTGTCAGATGGGCCAGACGTATTCAGCTGGGAGTGGCACTAAATGTAGGGGAAGTTTGAACCAAACCAGAGGTAATGCTACTGAACCTTCTCAGTATAATCTCGCTCACAGCCTTTGAGGGTTTAGTCTTGAACTTGGCACTTGACAGAGTGTCAAGGTTTTTCACCAATGCCTTGCAATAGGCATACAGAGGCCCATTATCAGCAACCATCACTCCTGTGTTCCAATGGTAGAGTTGCGGCAGAGTTGCAAAGAATGAACCATATCTCAGACTGGCCAATAAAAAGAAAAGATTAAGATGGGCAAAAGAACACAGACACTGGACAGAGGAACTCTGCCTAGAAGGCCAGCATCCCGGAGTCGTGATCAAATCAATCTCTTACTGATACGTTATTTGAAAACAAATCCAACAAACATTGTTACAGATGTCGGATCTTAATTTGACCTCTTTCGTCACAATAGCAAAATAATCCTGTGGCAGGAGGATTTTAATATCTGAAGAAATACTTAGAATCGCAGGTTACGTGCAGGCTAGAGCACATCTCATGTGAATTCTTATGGACATATTTGTACAGGTAGATTATAAGTATTATTTGTTTGGGAAAATCAGTTTTTATATATAAATTGTTTTATTATATGTTGTAGGCAAATAATAGGCAGAATAAATTATCGATTTCCTCAGTGCCTGTGTGGTCCAGCAGATACAGCCACTGACTCCAGTACACATATGCCAGAGTCAGCATGGGTTTGAATCTGACCTTTGACTCATGGATGAATGTCTATTTTTTTCCCAACATGGTTACAGGGTTAATACCGTGTGGCTACAGGGTCAAAACAGAAACAACTCAAAGGTTACCAGTTTAGGCATTCAGAGTGGTTAAGGTTAGGGCTATAGTTTGAGGAATGCTAATGAACCTTATGAGTTTGCGCCCAGTGCTGGACAATAGTGACCAGCCTGATCCTACATTAGGACCATAAGTTTATTTATTTAAAAAAATGAAACAAGTCAAATGAATAGTCTGATCATTTACACATCAAAGAAACGTGTCTCGGCTTAACAAAATCCTCTTTGGATAGGCTCAAATCATTTTGTCACAGCTTTACAAAATTGAATATCAAAGCCACAGAATACAGGCTTTCAATCCACACCAAAGACCAGAACAATATTGGCAAATTCTACATAGCCTAACTATAAAATATGGATGAGCATCCACACTGGAGGAAAGTTTACCCTTCTACAGTAGGCCTACTGATCTGTCCATCAACTGATGGCCCAAATCAACTCATCAACTCAGCCAGGGATACACTCTAGCCTATTATGGGGTTTCACACCGTTCATTATGTGACAATGGATAGGCTAATGGATAGCCTACAGAATGTAGCCTATTGGAATATAATCAAATAACAAGGGGCATATTACAACCATCAATGGCACTAGATTAGATTATCGCCAGCTGATGTCTCGTTAAACCATCAATTCGCGCTAAATTGCCCCGCACAGCTGATCTAAATTGCAACCATTATTGGTCACGTCATTAAAAAAAAATTGGGAAAAAATGATGCCAGTACTATAGTCCTGCTTACAACCAAAGTTTCAAGATATGTTCGCTCTCTGGTTGGTTGTAATCAGAACAACGTAGTCCTTTTTGAACAGACTAATGGTGATGTGTCTATTGGCAAACATTCCATACAATAGAAATCAAGTATTTTATTCTTTACCACAGCAAATCTACTGTGGCAATTTACCCGACACTTTGTATGAATGGAAACTAATGTTGTTGTAGCCTACTGGTATTATTTGATTTGTTTCCTATTTCTGGTATGGTCATTTCTTATCAAGATCAAGGGTAAAATATCCTTGGACTGTCCATATTTGATCAAACCCAATGCTGACGTGTGCATTCAGAAGGCAGCCACCCTAACCACTAGACCAGCTCAGGCTACAATTTAGACCTTAGGATACACTTGTATGTCGTAGCCTAGTGGAGACCAATATCTATCTTTTGTTATTAGGCTATTTAAAATGACGGTTGTTGATGTGTATGGCTGCATTTCAGACACATTTTGGTACATTTGAATGTTGCAGGAATAGGACCTAGGACTAGCGTTTGAGCGAGAGAGAATGATTCTGATAGCAAGCCCTGATCCCAGTGACTGCCCCCGCATGGAGAGAAAGAAAACTGCTTTTTTTTCAGGGACTCACGAGGCTCCTGATGCAGCAGGAAAATTCTCTGTGACATAAGATTAAGATACGAAATATGTAGTCTAGTATTGTAAATATAATTCACATTTGTGCCTGATCCCCCCCCCCCTCAATATTAATTCAAATCTGCTCAAATAGTGTGAATTGATACAACATTTTGTACAGCATTAGATGGCGTGGAATGCACCTGCTAGAAATCTGAGAAATATGTACATTTCAATGGAGAAATTATCAGGGATATCCACACACACATTAACAGCTTGTGGGGAACATACCCCTTGGAAGAGAGCGTGCTGGACCTGAAACCACCAGCCCTGGTGCCACTCCTTCGCCATACACTTCACTTCCTCGATGAGCTCCAGTCTTTCCTGGTCAAAGGCAGCGAAGGATCTCGCCCCTTCTGGGTAAGTCAGTGTCGTCCTCATCAAAGCCCGTCACCCCCAGTATGCAGTCCAGGGCCGGCAGCAGGATGTGCAGAGTGGTCTGATTAATACAAGTCAATATGATCTTGTACAATCTGACAAGTTGTTCCTTGGTCATCTGTATGGAACAAACAGAACAAAGTTTGTCAATGCAGCTGTGATATTTTAGATACTGAACGGAAGGCATTTGATCAACATAGTTTTTCTTGTCTGCCGACAAAACTTGGATCAAGTCTGATATGACAGATTCATGAATATAATATTAGACCATAATCCCACGGCTAATCAATTTCTCTGAATTCAATAAAATAATACCATCACTCCCACATCCAATGTCAAAGGCCGATGGGGAAATGTACAGGATTTCTGAATCCTTTATAGAGCGCCTGCCACTGCCTAGAGAATAAAAAAATAAACATGTTTCAGTTTTTAGTTGGTGTTTAGTTCTTTCTGCATAAATGTTGAAAAATGTTGCACATATCACAGACGACAGACAAACAGGACATCTAACATACTCATCAGTGAGATTGCAAAGGAATGAGATGAGGATTGGGTAGCAGTACTCAACCATCTCATCCTCGTTGCCTCGGCCCGAATGTGGCCTTAAGAGCTTCTTTCTCTCCAGATCGATTACAGATCCTCTGTCCAGGTGTTTATTCCTGAATCCTAAAGATGTGAGTGCCGTTGAGAAAGTACAAGAAAATGTAAGAGAAATCTATATGTTTCTCTCTCAATACTATGCTCTGATACTGACACAGTATAATTGTTTTATAGGTATATTTGAATAAAACCATCCATGTAACCTTTCATACTGTCCACACCATTTGACTACAATTAGACTACAGTTTCATTGAAAACAGATGACAACCTGCACATCACAGACAGATATAGAGAACCCATGGTATAGGCCTAAATCTCTGAGCTGCATCATTGTCAGTGCCCTGTTCCCCTGATTTCTTGGCACTAATCTTCCATTTCCTTTTCTTGGCCTCCATTTTGTGCTGGGCCACCGGTTCTTCCTCATCAACCTCCTTCCCCCTTACTCTGAGGATCATCATCCCTCTTTACTGCCTACAAGAATTCATGAATTCGAAAAGGTCAATGTCTGATTAGATACCTGCAAAGGACATCACATTAATCAGAGCTAACTTAATGATTGTGAATGTTTGAGAAAATGGTAGGCCTAGATATTTTTGAGGCATTATGTTCAAGCAAATGCATGCTTAGATTACTATTTTCTTTTTTACACTGCCCAATATTTCATGCACTTTAAAGTTGGTTGCCAACCGCCATATAAAGTCCAAAGAAGATGAAGCCTGAAGGAGGAGCTATTTCTAGAAACGAACTCGAACCCTTTTATCTGTGGATTAATTGTCGGTGTAGAGGACATTGTGCATTTCAGGTAAAATAAGAAAGCAATGTTAATATCCCAGGACAAATTAGCTCGCAACAGCAAGCTATCTAGCTAGCTAAATTGCCATACATTTCTTATTTTTTTCGACCTGTCCCCAAATTAAAATAGTTGGTTCAGGGTTTGTTTTGATATTTCAACCTGCTTGTCCTCATCGTGTCTGGTGTGAGTGGACAAAATCAACATGCGCGAGATGACGCAGGCGCGCGCCCGGGCTAGTCAGCATGTTACGCTTTTATTAATAAGACATCATCAAACCCTAAACCGCAGACAAACCCAAACGCTTTGGAAGGCTTTTTCCAAACATGCTTTACAATCAAACGCCATTATTATCAGCAGCCCTCCAGAACACTTGCCTGTAGACTACGATATTGTTCAGTATATCTTTTGGAAGTTTGGTCAATTTAGTGGGTAGGCAATACTGAAAATGTTGACTCAAATTAATGAGGAAGAAAGGGCTATCCAGATGAATGAATGCATAAATAGGCCTATACTAAATTGCAGTTAGGCCCATTTCCTATACAGTTTTCTATGTCAGTGTCTTCAGCATCACAGAAACACCAGGTTCGTCCACATAAAATAGGAGATTGAAGTCTCAATCTGTTTTAGTTGTTTTGTTTTGTTATGTTATAGACAAACCTGCCTGGACATATAGTTTGATATTGATAACAATGATCAGGCTATACATGCCTGCAAACCTTTTTTTTAAAGTTGGATATAAATCGTTTATCATATTTTTTTCTCTTCAACAACAGTATTTTCAAATTGTTTAAAAATTAATACAAATATTGCAGTTTATAGACACGTAAATCTTACTATAGCCTATCCACTAGATGGCAGTATTTACCTACCTGTCTGCAACAAAAGGCAACTCAATGTTGCAAAGATACTGTACCTAACTAGGCTGTTTTAATTCGGTCTACTTCCATCTGATTGTCGCATACATGGTCAAATAAATGTTAGGCTACATTTAAGTAGGGTAGCTTGTCTGATTTAACTTTCAGGGATGTTTAGTACCTAGGCCTACATTGTAGCCTAAACATGATCTAATGAGCCAGTTCTGAAAATCTCACATATTTAGTAAGGCCTACCTTGTTTTCAATTCAATTAAATTCAAGGGCTTTATTGGCATGGGAAACATGTGTTAACATTGCCAAAGCAAGTGAGGTAGATAATATATAAAGTGAAATAAACAATAAAAATTAACAGTAAACATTACACATACAGAAGTTTCAAAACAATAAAGACATTACAAATGTCTTATTATATATACAGTGTTTTAACAATGTAGAAATGGTTAAAGGACACAAGATAAAATAAATAAGCATAAATATTGTTTTCATCCATACATAATTGCATGACGAAATGAGCCATGAATGCAAATGTCCACTGTTACGGATTTCAAGTCCTGCTGCCTACTTCATCACCAGATGCCGTGACCTAACAAATTAGAAAAACAATTTTGCGGTGATAGGCATAGGCTACACAGCGCTACGAATGTGGGAAGACATTTATACAAATGGAAAAGTACAGTATTATTTTCCTTTTTACAGTGCACACATTTGACTAGGCAAACATATGTGTTTTACTGTTATTGTCATCACTGGTTGTTGTTTTGGTACTGAAGCAGAATTCAGGTGCAATTGCAGAGGGAAAAAAATACGTTGGTTGGATCGACTGTCGACTTCGATGACGTTTTGCTTTCACAGAAACTTGGATGATTCAAATACAATAGAGTGAAGTGTAAAGCGCAACACCGCTCAAAGATATGGCAGACATCGCCCTCACGTTTGCCAAGACCTGATTTGATTTAGTTATTATACATACACATTCAACATTGTTTACCTAACTAATAGTCTTTGAAACACACATATTTGCCATCTACCCATCTGTCTGGAATATGGACATTTAAAAACTGAATTGATTAAGATTTTGAAAAACACTTTCTGGATGAAAATGAACAGGGCCCATATTGATAAAGTCTCAGTAGGAGTGCTGATCTAGGATCACTTCCTCCCATGTCATCTTATTTATTCTGATCTAAAAGGCAAAACTGATCCTCGATCAGCACTCTGACAGGCCCAGGCATTGCAACAAATGGAGTGAATTCTAGGAAAATGCTGGACATACTTTCTGGAGGGGCAGAAGGACCTGCCACATCTTTCCCAGATCGCCGCTCCACCTGCCATTTACATACTGCCCCTCCTCCACAGGGGTCAGATAGCACGCTTCTATCTTACAGGAGTCTGGGAAGTTTCCTGTGTGTTGACGTCACATGATGCAGTAAGAGTAGCACAAGCTCTGTCTGGTGGGATGTTTTGCATCTCAGTACGGGTACAGTAGGCCAATGTGTTTACCACAGAGGCGTTATGTTGATGTCTCCATTGTGATACCTTGTAACCCAACCTGTTACATTGTGATACCTTGGAACCCAACCTGTTAAATTGTGATACCTTGTAACCCAACCTGTTACAATGTGATACCTTGTAACCCAACCTGTTACATTGTGATACCTTGTAACCCAACCTGTTACATTGTGATACCTTGTAACCCAACCTGTTACATTGTGATACCTTGTAACCCAACCTGTTACATTGTGATACCTTGTAACCCAGCCTGTTACATTGTGATACCTTGTAACCCAACCTGTTACATTGTGATACCTTGTAACCCAATCTGTTACAATGTGATACCTTGTAACCCAACCTGTTACAATGTGATACCTTGTAACCCAACCTGTTACATTGTGATACCTTGTAACCCAACCTGTTACAATGTGAAACCTTGTAACCCAACCTGTTACAATGTGATACCTTGTAACCCAACCTGTTACAATGTGATACCTTGTAACCCAACCTGTTACTGTCATAACATGCAACAAAGCCCTTAACATTGGAACTTTGCAGGGCCTCAAAATCTGTTTGTACAGTGGGGTGAATGAGAGTACCAGCGTGTGTGTCCATGCACGTGTGTTACTCTACCTTTGAAGTGGTTGCATTTGCATACTTTAGCAGACACTTATCGAAAACCAATTAGGGTTAAGTGCCTTACTCAATGGCACATCGACAGATTTTCACCTACTTGACGATGAGAACCAGTGACCTTTCGGTTACTGGCCCAATGCTGGTAACCGCCAGGCTACCAAGTGGTTGGTGTCTATCTGGATTTGGCTGATGACTCCAGGATGTCTGAGGACGGCCCCCTCATAACATGGTACCTGTAGGATGCCCTTCCCATCCACCAGTGGAGCAACGTATGACGTCACCAGATGATACAAAATGGCACAACATAGCAAAACGTTTTGAAATGTAAACCAAGATGAGTGTTTCTCACAGGAGGTTGGCGGCACCTTAATTGGGGAGGATGGGCTCGTGCTAATGGCTGAAGCAGAATAGGTGGAACGGTATCAAATACATAAACACATGGTTTGCTTGAGTTTGAGGCCATTGCATTTGCTCCGTTCGGGCCATTATTATGAGCCACAGCCACTCAGCCTCCTGCTCCCTGTCTCAAACCACTTCCACCTACTGAACACCACCCAATTCTATGGCATGTGCTAAATTGTGAGCTCTGATGTTACCTCCAGGTTTTTGGGCATGTCCAGTCGACGTGCTGTCTCCCATCCATCACCCATGTTAGCAGATCTTCCCAAACCTGTGAAGGTACGACATACTACGGTCAACCCATTCTATAGACTGCTCTTTTTGATATATTCATTACCAATGGTATGCATTAAGAATGAGATTCTGGATTGAAACACATAGGCACATCTGCCTATATGTGTGCACTTCAAGTGTTAAAGACAGATCACCAAATGAGAGACAGACTTTTAAATTTTTCAAAAGCAACAGTGGTAAAGTATGTTGCCCTATTTGTTTTAATGTTATATTCCAGTGTTATCTATACTGAAGTTAATGATTATTGCTTTTCAGTATGACAGAAGCCCCATTGAACTGTTGGCAGACAGTTCAATAATAACATCAAATCCTCTTCCATGGGTTACCAAAGTGGGCGTCGCTGTATCCCAGACAAACCCCACCATTGACCAGCGCCACCAGATCCAACTGGATCTGACTGGCTATCTACTCTAAAGGGTGCCTGAGGAAGGCACGACGCTTCATCAAGGACCCGACACACTGCAGCCATGAGCTGTTTTCTCCCTTATCGGAGCATTAGGTCCAACAGGCTCAGAGAGTTTCTGTCTCCAAGCCTGCTGAACACTTAAACTGGACTGACCACCTGTCCTTATTCTCCACACCATAGCACACATACTAAGTATACAAAACATTAAGAACACCTATTTCCATGACATAGACTAACTAGGTGAAAGCTGTGATCCGTTATTGATGTCACTTGTTAAATCTACTTCAATCAGTGTAGATGAAGTGGGAAAGACAGGTTAAAGAAGGATTTTTAAGCCTTGAAACAATTGAGACATGACTCGTGTGTCATTCAGAGGGTGAATGGGCTTAGACAAAAAAATGTCTTTCAAGAACTGCAATGCTACTGGGTTTTTCACACTCAAGTTTCCCGTGTGTACCACCCAAACAGTCCACCACCCAAAGGACATCCAGCCAACTTGACACGACCGTGGGAAGCATTGGAGTCAACATGGGCCAGCATCCCTGTGGAACGTTTTTGATACATTGTAGAGTCCATGCCCTGATGAATTGAG
Source organism: Oncorhynchus clarkii lewisi (assembly GCF_045791955.1). Classification (NCBI taxonomy): domain Eukaryota; kingdom Metazoa; phylum Chordata; class Actinopteri; order Salmoniformes; family Salmonidae; genus Oncorhynchus; species Oncorhynchus clarkii. Next base: position 80,170,296 of record NC_092150.1, read on the forward strand.
GCTACTCAATATTAGGAAGATGTTCCTAATGTTTGGTATACTCAGTGCACATTCATACTACACACACACAATCACAACTGCTGCTGTCAGACTCACATTATACTGCTCAGAATACACTGCCCACCCCACTTACATGTAAATATTGTGGGGGGAAGAGAGAATTGTGCCTTTCTGTACTATATTGATGCTAAAATGTTTATTCTATTCTAGTTATGTTCATATACTAATCTTTTATTGTTGTTGCATTGTCCAGAAGGAACATGTAGCGTTACGTTGTACGATGTATACCATGCGTATCCCATGCATACAACTAAATTTGAAACCACATACCAGTCTTCCTGCCCAAGGCCATAGACCTTTATTGTGTTTATTTTTGCAGGGACAGTGTACATTAGTCAACATTTTCAGAAAAGTGCCGGTTTTAGGCAACAGGCTAATTTTCGACCTTAGTCCTTCAGTCTAGCAATCCCCCATCTGCAAAACATTAACCAAACAGCAGGTGTAGCATTCAGTGGGCTTTAACTGACAAAAGCAATAGTGTAACTACATGTTGAGTGTCTGACATGGTGTTACCTGAGTACATGTTGAGTGTCTGACATGGTGTTACCTGAGTACATGTTGAGTATCTGACATGGAGGTGTTACCGGAGTACATGTTGAGTATCTGACATGGAGGTGTTACCTGAGTACATGTTGAGTATCTGACATGGAGGTGTTACCTGAGTACATGTTGAGTGTCTGACATGGTGTTACCTGAGTACATGTTGAGTGTCTGACATGGTGTTACCTGAGTACATGTTGAGTATCTGACATGGTGTTACCTGAGTACATGTTGAGTCATAGGTGGGTGATTGCCTGGATAGGTGATGGGAAAGTAGTTATGACAGGAGTCCCGCATATCGAGGCTTCAGCTCAACTATCCCATACAATATTAATCAATCAATAAAATCAAGAACTATCATCAGGAATCACGCGATATGAATGAGTGGGGCACCACCCAACCAACTTGTTTCAGCTGTCATAGGAACAAGCTCATCACTCAGAGCACAACTGTCAAACGGTTGCTCATTGAGCTTCTCCAGTGCCAAGTGGCAGAGGGCGAGTAATTCCGGTAAAGGACGTGTCCACATCCAGGCTGTCTTCTGCAGTCAGTGATTTACCCATTGATTAGAATTTTTTACAAAATGTTTATTACAACAGTCTTACCCCCATCATATCTCAAAACCTAAGGTTACTCCATTGATTATATTTTTAGAATTCCTCAAGTAAACAACGTATAGCCTCAATACCTGCCATGTTAATTTATGGACTGCTGGTCCATGCAGCCCCATAGCTCCCTCAGTGGCCTCACACTGCACAACATATGCGTAAACTTGACTGTTGTGGGCAATAGCCTATATTGGGCACATATCCCAGTGAAGATTGTACCAAATGGTGGATTTATACATAGGCAAATACATTACCTGTCAATTCCACTCAACATCTAATAATTGGATCAGGACATTTTCCAGTGTGCAAAAAACCCCATTGAATACTACCATTACAGAGGCCCAAAAGCAACATAAAAAGCCCCATTGAATACTACCATTACAGAGGCCCAAAAGCAACCTAAAAAGCCCCATTGAATACTACCATTACAGAGGCCCAAAAGCAACCTAAAAAACCCCATTGAATACTACCATTACAGAGGCCCAAAAGCAACCTAAAAAACCCCATTGAATACTACCATTACAGAGGCCCAAAAGCAACCTAAAAAGCCCCCCTAGCACCACAAATTGTAGGATGTGGCAATACAACTGATCAGTCATCAAGGCTGCTCCAATCTTCAGTTACTCAAGTTAATGGTCCTTCTGACTGCCATACTTTTCTGAAAGGATATTAGTCTCTAGACCAGGGCTCTCCAACTGTTCCTGGAGAGCTACCGTCCTGTAGGCTCACTCCAACCCTCATCTAGCGCACCCGATTCGAATTATTAGCTGAGAAACTGAACCGGGTTAGTTACAACAGGGATAGGAGAACACCTAAAAGAGGCTAGCTCTTCGGGAACAGGGTTGGATCCCTGGGCTAGACCATCATGTATGGGATTGGCATGACTGACCACCCTATCCCCAGAGAACACAGAGCAATGACATTGAGAGTAAACTCATTTATTTTGTCATCTGCACTCTACAGTTGGAATTCGGGGAATTCAAAAACAACGTCTTTGCCTGTGAGCTTCTTGTAGACACCGGAGAAGGTCTCAACCTGAAAATAAAAGGCAACCACCGGTTAACCACTGCATAGACTGCAACATTTACAGGTTATGATGGTCAATATATCAATTGCATATGACAACACTAAAGGCATGCATTTGGCACATTTGCCAAAGACATTTGCAGCACATAAACCATTTGAGACATCAGTCAAGAGAAGTTGTACACCGCATGGTTTAGCCCCCCAGTCATGGCCCAAAGGGCTCTGGGAAGATGTAGGAATATACAGAACGCTGTCCTCACCAGCCCGAAGGCCGGGGACAAAGCTTGCTCTCCAACGTCGTGGAACGGGACTGTACGTCACAGCACTGTGAAGTACTACGCTCCCATACGCCACAAGGACAGAGCCATGCGAGAGCAACCTCACCGGATGTCCACGTTGGGGTTAAGGTGGGTGAACAAACTGCGACACGACTCACTTTGTGTTCCACATTGTTCTGCTGAGCCTTATCAAGGTGGACCTTGATGAGCCGACTGCTGTCCAGCTTCACGCGGATCCTCTTGCCAACAATCTCACTGGGGAAGACCAGGTCTTCAAGGATGGCATCGTGCACGGCAGTCAGAGTACGGCTGGAGAAACAAATCACAACGTGCATTAGACATTTGAGGTAATTACAGAAATGTTCTAAACCTTGCGAAAACTATTTTTCCTACAATCAGTCTCATTCAAAATCAGAGGAAGATTCTTTATGCATGTATTGAAAGGGCAACAATCAAATAGCTATTCAGGTATTTTGAAATCATTACTGGAGACAAGCAGAGTCTGGTTTAGATTATAATTGTTTATATTTTACCAGGCAAGTTTACTGAGAACACATTCTTATTTACGGCAACGACCTGGGGAGTAGTTACAGGGGAGAGGAGGATGAATGAGACAATTGGAAGCTGGGGACGATTAGGTGACCATGATGGTACGAGGGCCAGATTGGGAATTTAGCCAGGACACTGGGTTTAAAACACCTACTCATAGGGTAATGCAAGGTAATAGGAAGGAAAGTTGATGTTGCATTATATGGTTTGTCCCCGTTTAATCTTGTAGCTATATAATAACCTATTATAAAATCCCATTAAAAGCATACGACATGGTATTAGTAAAATTGTACACTGCATGGTTTAGCCCCCCAGTCATGGCCCAAAGGGCTCTGGGAAGATGTAGGAATATACAGAACGCCGTCCTCATCAGCCCGAAGGCCGGGGACAAAGCTTGCTCTCCAACGTCGTGGAACGGGACTGTACGTCACAGCACTGTGAAGTACTACGCTCCCATACGCCACAAGGACAGAGCCATGTGAGAGCAACCTCACCGGATGTCCACGTTGGGTCCAAATATGGTGTGCAAGTATGGCAGCATCAAATATGGCACAACAATTTCAACTTCTAAACCTAGCACCCATTTGCTCTAACTTTAAATACATGTTCTTCCATACAGCATGTAGTCGTGGACATGCAGGTGTGACAACAGAACTCACCTCCTGGGACGCTTCTGCTTATTCTTGATACGGCTTTTCCTGGTTGGTTTGGGCAGGATTCTCCTCTGCAAGTTAAAAAAAACATTAAGGATGACCAATTTACACATGGAGACTTTTAAAGCCCAACAAGCATTCTAAATAATGTACACCGCATGGTTTAGCCCCCCAGTCATGGCCCAAAGGGCTCTGGGAAGATGTAGGAATATACAGAACACCGTCCTCACCAGCCCGAAGGCCGGGGACAAAGCTTGCTCTCCAACGTCGTGGAACGGGACTGTACGTCACAGCACTGTGAAGTACTACGCTCCCATACGCCACAAGGACAGAGCCATGTGAGAGCAACCTCACCGGATGTCCACGTTGATATTATGCTACACTCACAGCATAGAAACATGTATATTTGAGCACTAAAGAAGTCTGTTAATAGACTTCTCCAAAATAACCAAGCTAACCGACAGTGGGGTCACCACAACAGCTCTGCAAACTACCCCTGCAACTCGTGGAAACAAGGACAGCGAGACAACATCACCCTAACCTGTGCAACGAAGACCACGTGTTTTCCGCTGAACTTCTTTTCCAGCTCCCTCACGAGTCGCACCTGAATCTTCTGGAAAGATTTCAGCTGGGGCACGGGGACAAAGATGATGATGGCTTTCCTGCTACCACCAACTTCAATTTCCTGGGGGAGAGAATAGCATTTCAGTTAGAGCACAAATTGAGGCAAATACAAACACTTCCAATAGATGCTTTGAGTGCTTCAGCTGTCTGAATGAAATTGTATGCACTGCATGGTTTAGCCCCCCAGTCATGGCCCAAAGGGCTCTGGGAAGATGTAGGAATATACAGAACGCTGTCCTCACCAGCCCGAAGGCCGGGGACAAAGCTTGCTCTCCAACGTTGTGGAACGGGACTGTACGTCACAGCACTGAAGTACTACGCTCCCATACGCCACAAGGACAGAGCAATGCGAGAGCAACCTCACAGGATGTCCACGTTGGGGTTAAACTCAAACACAGTTTACTAAGAGTCAGACAAACTCCTACCACTTTCATCTTCGGTTATCCAAAAATGGTCTGAGCAAACAGTCAGAATGAAGGCAAGTACAAGACATGCAGTACAGGATCCTTGCCTTTGCTGCAGTGATGTTCAGCTCCCTCAGCTGAGCCTTCATGTCTGAGTTCATCTCCAGCTCCAGGAGAGCCTAGAAAGAAGGCTGACGTGTTAAATATGGCTTACAGCATTAGCCAAGCGACTAAGGAAGTTTTATACAGTGCCATATATTGACAGATTTGACATAGCTTACCTGGGATATTCCAGACTCGAACTCATCTGGCTTTTCGCCATTGGGCTTCACGATTTTGGCGCTGGTACTGAACATGGCCTATGTCTCTGGAATTAATGAAAGACAAGACTATCATTTGAGCATACTCCGGAGTCCTGTATGTCTTTGGACATCATGCACGGTTTCAGGTAATGTAGTATACACACTGAAACTAACCAACGTTAGCCGAGTGGTCCATGCCGACTTCATCACACCATACGGACATGCAGTTACTAGCTAGCGATATCGGCTAAGGTTGATCAAACGAACAGTCGACAACGGCTGATTTCATGTACACATTCAAAATACAAATGACGTTAGCTAGCTAGCAGCCATGCCATCATAAACAACCTAACAAGTAACTATTGCATCAAACAATGTACAGGAGATAGGGTCGCATGTTCCAAGTTAACTACTTAACATTAGCTAGCTAACGTTAGCCAGTTGGCCGTCTTTAAACCAGGTTCATTATCAAATGGCTAACGTTAGCTAGCAACGGCCTGACAGTACTCAACCATACCTCAGGCTAAACAACTGTCAGGACACTTGACAAAATGAAAATATTAAAACGGTTAAAAAAGCCACTAGTCGACGAACTACAGGCAATTCTTACAAGAACACATGGGCCTCAACGCGCCAGCTATGCCTCCTTTCCGTTTTCATGTTAGGTCTATCCTGAAACACTTCATACAATTAATTACACAACGGCCATCCAAAACCTTAAATAGAATAATCTAACGCATCAACAGTCTTACATGAACTCTGATACAAGAACGAGGAAATTCTGTGCACATTTACAACAGTTTGACAAGAAATTCCGACCAGTGGGAGCATTATCTTGACCTACCTCAATCAACGACGGCCGGGGAAGAGGCCGGAATCTCGCGAGAGGAGTATACAAGTACGTCGTGGAAGGAATCATGGGAACACGGAAGTATGATTTTTAACACCAACAGATCAGTGCAGCAGATATCGTGAACTTTGAAGTAATTAATGTAAATACCGAGTCCAAAAATAAGCATGTCAGCGTAGATCATGTTCAAATGTATAGCTAACTTGTAGAGTGTGTTGAAATTACAGTCGTTAGGTAGTAGCTAGCAAAATGTGTTTGTTTTGGGTTAGTGGTCTAGCAAGCTAGCCACTGTTCACATACCTATATTTGTTTCCAATGATGGCTAGCTAATAGTTGTCCTTGCATTTTAACACATAGCTATTTAGTTTGTTCAACTTGTTCACATTTCTGAAATCAAGACAATGACCGGTGCTTCCACTTTTAAGTAATTGCTGGTGTAAGTGATGTTCAGGTTACCCGTTCTTTATAGTATAATACACAGGGCAGTCTGCATTGGCACAGAGGAGATGGTGAAAGGCAAATTCTTCTACGCTGTGAGGAAAGGATTAAACCCTGGAGTTTACCAAACTTGGTGAGCTGTGTAGTAGTTACCTAGCTAGGGAGCTAGTTACCACTGTAGTCTGTCTTTAGACACATTTTGTCATTTCTATTCACATTGAATATCATGTGTTTACTTTTTCAGGGATGAATGTAAGAAACAAATTGACAAGTTCCCACATGCCAGCTACAAGAAGTTTGCTGCTGAAAAGGATGCCTGGGCTTTTGTCAGAGGCAAAGCAACGTCAATAACACCAGAAGTGTCAGAGGGTAGATCGATGGCTATGTTCTTTCTCTATGGGTCACTGTACTTGTGAAATGACAATACAATGGGTACTGTTGTTACTGGCATTAGGAATGGGCAGCCTATCTTGTCATTAGACAAGTAGTGCACCATTCAGGCACAGCAGAATCAGACTTCTACTCAGACCAAGGTATTATCTTTCAGGAACCAGCTATGAGGCAACACTCCCACGAAGGGCCCCGGAGGCCCTTGAGTATATTCCCATTGGTCAGAAGAGACACTATAATCACGTGGAGGAGGAGGAGAAGGAGGTGGTGTCCCCTGCCAAACGAGCTAAACCTTCCCAGGAGGCATCTCAAGACAGCTGCGCATCTTCAAAGAGCTCTGATGGATTCACCTACATGGGTAAATATACCTGTTACTCCTTTAAATTGTATTTCTTGTTTTTGTTTAGAAATGTAAAACAATTTTTGTGAACAATTATTTTTAGTATATTCCATATAAGGCAACATAAAATCAGTAAATACAGCAGTACACATCAAAAAGTTATAATAAATTAAGCAAAGAATCAAGAAGGAAAACACGTTTGACTGTCATATATACACATACCTATACACATAAACATAAACAAATAAACCCCAAACGTACAAATATAGCTTATAGTAGCAGAAAATATCCTATCATGATGATTGAAAACTAATTAAACATGATTAAGAAAACAGTCTGTTTTTCCAGGTGATGCAGTGGTGGTGTACACAGATGGCTGCTGTTCAGGCAATGGGAAGCCCGGAGCCCGAGCTGGGATCGGGGTGTACTGGGGACGTGACCATCCTCTGTGAGTAGGCCTGGGTCTGTGGTTATAACTCATAGACTGTTTGACACTACAGTGGTTGGTTTTCATGTGGACTCTTGACTGTAGGAATGTAGCAGAACCGCTGGATGGAAGACAGACCAACCAGAGGGCAGAATTACAGGCAAGAACTGTGTTTGTCTTATTTGTTTTCATTCTGAACTCTCTTAACCAGATTGTTGTGGCAATTCCATTCAAATAACAGCAACCTTTGGATTGTAATCCCACATTTTGCTTCTGAATGGCACAGGCAGCCTGTAAAGCCTTGGAGCAGGCCAAAGAGATGGACATCAAGAAGTTGGTGCTCTATACAGACAGCAAGTTCACCATTAATGGTATGTGTGTGCTGCTTATAGCACTTTACTAACACTCAATCAGCAAGGGACTGACTGATTGTGACATGGCTTTGTGTGATGCTGCAGGCATGATGCAGCATCTAATGTTAGTAGCTAGGCCTGCTAATGCGACTATCTTAATGACTGTTGTTGTTTCCTCCAGGCGTCACCAGCTGGGTGAAGAACTGGAAGCTGAACAACTGGAGGCTCAAATCTGGTGGCCCTATCATCAACAGAGAGGACTTTGAAAAACTTGACAAGTTAAATGAAGAGCTGAAGGTTGTATGGGTAAATATCAATGACGCCTGTTGCTCTGTTAATATTTTCACTTCAAGTGTAGTGGGTTTCGAAGAATAGAACATAGTTTCCCAAACTATGGATGATGATTGGGTTGTGTGTCCTGTGTGGCTCAGTTGATAGAGGTTATGGGTTCAATTCCCAGGGGGGACCAGTGTGAAAATGTATGGGCTTATTAATGTAAGCTGCTCTCGGTATGACTAAAATAAAGAAATATGTGAGGTCTCCTGATATGAAAATGGTTTTAGAACACCTATTCATACAAGGTTTTTTTTACAAGTACATTTTTTGAATGTCTTTCCTTAATTCATTTATGCTAGTCAGTTCTGTTGTGACATGGTAGGGGTGGTATACAGAAGATAGCCCTATTTGGTAAAAGAACAAGTCCATATTATGGCAAGAACCGCTCAAATAAGCAAAGAGAAATGACAGTCCATTGTTACTTTAAGACATGAAGGCCAGTCAATACGGAAAATGTCAAGAACTTTTAAAGTTTCTTCAAGTGCAGTCGCAAAAACCATCAAGCGTTATGATGAAACTGGCTCTCTTGAGGACCACCAATGGAAAGGAGGACCCAGACTTATCTCTGCTGCAGAGGATAAGTTCATTAGAGTTACCAGCCTCAGAATTTGCAGTCCAAATAAATGCTTCACAGAGTTCAAGTAACTTGACACATCTCAACATCAACTGTTCAGAGGAGACTGCGTGAATTAGGCATTGGTGGTCGAATTCCTGCAAAGAAACCACTACTAAAGGACACCAATAAGAAGAAGAGACTTGCTTGGGCCAAGAAACACGATCAATGTACATTAGACCGGTGGAAATTTGTCCTCTAGTCTGATGAGTACAAATTTGAGATTTTTGGTTCCAACCGCCGTGTCTTTGTGAGACACAGAGAAGGTGAACGGATGATCTGCATCTGTGGTTCCCACTGTGAAGTATGGAGGAGGAGGTGTGGGGGAGCTTTGCTGGTGACACAGACTGATTTATTTATAATTCAAGGCACACTTAACCAGCATGGCTAACACAGCATTCTGCAGCAATATGCCATCCCATCTGGTTTACGCTTAGTGGTAATGTAATTTGTTTTTCAAGTTGGACCACAGAGTGAAGGAAAGCAGCCAACAAGTGCTCAGCATATGTGGGAACTCCTTCAAGCATTCCAGGTGACTGCCTCATGAAGCTGCTTGAGAGAATACCAGGAGTGTGCAAAGCTGTCATCAAGGCAACTTGATGTGGCTACTTTGAAGAATATAAAATATATTTTGATTTGTTTAACATTTTTTGGTTACTACATGATTCCATGTGTTATTTCATAGTTTTGATGTCTTCGCTATTATTCTACAATGTAAAAAATAAAGAAAAACCCTTGAATGAGTAGGTGTGTCCAAACTTTTGACTGGTACTGTGTGTGAAATATATATTAAACATACACACAAACAGTGCCTTTAGGAAAGTATTCAGACCCTTTGATTTTTTCCACATTGTTAGGTTACAGACTTACTCAAAATGATTAAATAGTTGTTTACCCTCAATCTACACACAATACCCCATCATGACAAAGCAAAAACAGGTTTTATAAATGATTGCTAATTTATAATTTACATAACTATGCAGACCCTTTACTCAGTACTTTGCTGAAGCACCTTTGGCAGCGATTACAGCCTCGACTCTTCTTTGGTATGACGCGACAAGCTTGGCACACCTGTATTTGGGAAGTTTCTCCCATTCTTTTCTGCAGATTGTCTCAAGCTCTGTCAGATTGGATGGGGAGTGTTGCTGCACAGCTATTTTCAGGTCTCTCCAGAGATGTTGGATTCAGTTCAAGTCCGGGCTCTGGCTGGGCCACTCAAGGACATTCAGAGACTTAACCCGAAGCAGCTCTTTCATTGTCTTGGCTGTGTGCTTGTCCTGTTGGAAGGTGAACCTTTGCCCCTGAGCGCTCTGGAGCAGGTTTTCGTCAGGGATCTCTACTTTGCTCCATTAATCTTTGCCTCGATCCTGAGTAGTCTCCCAGTCCCTGCCGCTGAAAATAATCCCCATAGCATGATGCTGCCACCACTATGCTTCACCGTAGGGATGGTGCCAGTTTTCCTCCAGACGTTTGGCATTCAGGCCAAAGAGTTCAATCTTGGTTTCAAGGCCCTTTTCCCCCGATTGCTCAGTTTGACCGGGCGGCCGGCTCTTGGAAGAGTCTTGGTGGTTCCAAACTTCTTCCATTTTAGAATGATGGAGGCCACTGTGTTGTTGGGGACTGTCAATGCTGCAGAAATGTTTTGCTACCCTTCCCCAGATCTGTGCCTCGACACAATCCTGTCTCGGATCTCTACAGACAATTCCTTCAACCTCATGGCTTGGTTTTTGTTCTGTATTGCACTGTCATCTGTGGGACCTAATGTAGACAGGTGTGTGCCTTTTTAAAAATCATGTCCAATCAATTGAATTTACCACAGGTAGACTCAAAGTTGCAGAAACATCTCAATGATGATCAATGGAAACAAGATGCACCTGAGATCAATTTCATGTGTCATAGCAAAGGGTCTGAATACTTAAATACATGTTTTTATACATTTGCAAACATTTCTAAAATACTGTTTTTGCTTTCTCATTATTGGTACATTGTGTGTAGATTGCTGAGGGAAAACATAAATGTAATACATTTTAGAATAAGGCTGTAATGTAACAAAATGTAGAAAACGTCAAGGGGTCTGAACACTTTCTGAAGGCTGTGTGTGTGTGTCTGTGTGTGTATATATATATATATACACAGCAAAAAAAGAAATGTCCCTTTTTCAGGACCCTGTCTTTCAAAGATAATTTGTAAAAATCCAAATAACTTCACAGATCTTCATTGTAAAGGGTTTAAACTCTGTTTCCCATGCTTGTTCAATTAACCATAAACAATTAATGAACATGCACCTGTGGAAAGGTCGTTAAGACACTAACAGCTTACAGACGGTAGGCAATTAAGGTCAAAGTTATGAAAACTTAGGACACTAAAGAGGCCTTTCTACTGACTGAAAAACGCTACAAGAAAGATGCCCTGGGACCCTGCTCATCTGCTTGAGCGTGCCTTAGGCATGCTGCAAGGAGGCATGAGGACTGCAGATGTGGCCAGGGCAATAAATTGCAATATCCGTACTGTGAGACGCCTAAGACAACGCTACAGGGAGACAGGACGGACAGCTGATTGTCCTCGCAGTGGCAGACATTGTGTAACAACACCTGCACAGGATCGGTACATCCGAACATCACACTTGCGGGAATGGCAACAACAACTGCCGAGTTACACCAGAAACGCACAATCCCCCCATCAGTGCTCAGACTTTCTGTAATAGGCTGAGAGAGGCTGGACTGAGGGCTTGTAGGCCTGTTGTAAGGCAGGTCCTCACCAGACATCACCGGCAACAACGTTGTCTATGGGCACAAACCCACCGTTGCTGGACCAGACAGGACTGGCAAAAAGTGCTGTTCACTGACGAGTCAAGGTTTTGTCTCACCAGGGGTGATGTTCGGATTCGCATTTATCGTCGAAGGAATGAGCGTTACACCAAGGCCTGTACTCTGGAGCGGGATCGATGTGGAGGGTCCGTCATGGTCTGGGGCCGTGTGTCACAGCATCATTGGACTGAGCTTGTTGTCATTGCAGGCAATCTCAACGCTGTGCATTACAGGGAAGACATCCTCCTCCCTCATGCGGTACCCTTCCTGCAGGCTCATCCTGACATGACCCTCCAGCATGACAATTCCACCACGCGCAGAACAAGCAGTCTGATTTCCTGCAAGACAGGAATGTCAGTGATCTGCCATGGCCAGTGAAGAGCCAGGATCTCAATCCCATTGAGAACGTCTGGGACCTGTTGAATTGGAGGGTGAGGGCTAGGGCCATTCCTTCAAAATGACCGGGAATTGCAGGTGCCTTGGTGGAAGAGTGGGGTAACATCTCACAGCAGGAACTGCCAAATCTGGTGCAGTCCATGAGGAGGAGATGCACTGCACACCAGTATCTGGTGGCCACACCAGATACTGACTGTTACTTTTGATCCACCGGGACATGCAAGTACACCCATACTTTGACTGCTTTGCAATGACTGTCATTGGCTGTTGATTACATCACTTTTTCACATAGTTGGGGTCACAATAATTTTCTGATATCAAAATGGGGTCGTGGACCAAAAAAGTATTGGAACTTTCATGGATGGATGATGCACAACTGAAACTATTAACAGTCTCCTTCTGCCTTTGACTCTCTCTTCTCTCTCTCTTCTTTCTCCAGTTGCACATCCCAGGCCACGCTGGATACCTAGGAAACGAGGAGGCTGACAGGCTGTCCAGAGAGGGGGCAGCAAAACGCTCACATTAGCCCTACAAGTTAACAGCCCAATATGTCATATTTACTTATCTTGTTTCTCGGTTAAATTCTATCAAATTGGGAGTTCAAGAATTAATAATTCAAGATCGTTTTGTGTGTGTGGGGGGGCATTTTAATTTTCCAGGATAATTTTTTGTCTTTTCTGTTGGGCTGCCAAGTTCTTTTCCAGAGAACAATGTTCTGTTTCTAAGTTTGTTTGTTTTTATTAAATAAAGCATCCTGTCTGAAATATTGTTGGTTGTTTAATTTAAGGAATTCCTTCAGCTTTTACCTGTAGCATCATATGAGCATGCATTAATACTGTAAAGTAATTCCATTGTGGTAGTAAAGTCGGCCTATTCACTAACCACGTTTCCATCCACAGTTTGTATGCCAGTAAAGTAGGGCTGACGCAAATTAGTCAACTGGTCGATTCTTTGGTCGACTGAGATTGTTTTAGTCGAGCAGTAACAAATATATATTTGCCCCCACCTCAGTGAACCTATCTATTGCGGAGGCCTAGACTAAAATCAAATGTATGCTTGATCTGAAAATGTGGTCGGAGGCTGTGACGCAATTGATTGACGGTAGGCGGGGCGGTACATCTTGTATAAACACAAACTCACTTCATTGACAACAGCTCTGCACTGATCCGCAAAGCGCAAGAAGTATGAATTTGCCTGAGTTCTGCTCAGGCCATATCACCGTAAATGCTGCACGGCCAATGCAGACGTCCGATTGACCATGCACCCAGATGCACAATGCGCTCTCCCGCCAATTTGTGAATTGTTTGCGTTTGATTGTTACTGTATATCAATTCCCCATTACATTTCATCATATCACCGTTAATTATTACAATTTCTAATCAACAATGTTTGTTGCTTTAGTTACAGTAATTATTTTAATACATTCAATATTCGTATTCCTGTCTTCACGTTCTCATTGTCTAAGTGAACACATTGTTTGCATAGTGCACAACCTATGCTACATTGTGAGAAACAAGTTTTGGTTTATTTCATCCCATTTACCAGTTTTGTCAATTTAGTTGTCTTTTGTTTGAAGGGCGCTCCTGTCGATGTTGAGTAAGGACGCGCACGCATAGAAGTATGCCTCTATAGGATACCTGGCAAATGTTTCCAGCTCCGAAAGGGAGAGCACGACCGAAAATGTCGTGTTCTGATCCAGTGGAATTACTTCTTATCTAGCTGATTACTTCTTATCAGTGCTTGACTTGGACTGAAATAGGTTGCGGTGTTGTGCAGAAAATCTCCCCCCTGCCAGAACCCCCCCAAGCAATAAACATTTCAGAACAACTATGGCTGAATTATTATCCTTACACTTTCAAAAATACTAGTCGAATAATACATGGGAGGGATGACGACTTTTGGCAAAGAGATGTATTTATAGACTAATTATAATCAGTAGCGGATTTAGGTACAGGCGACATGGGCAGCCGCTCACAGCAGCATCTTGCCGAGGGCAGCACCGGGCGCTGGGGAGGGCGCTGAAGGGAGGGTTCGCCCAGGGCGCCATACAAGCTAGAACCGCCACTTACAGCTGAATCAAATAGCCTACAGCAGTCTGTCCCAAGCTCACTTGGGGAAACTCTGAGGGCCCAGAATACTTTATACAATGTTGCAAGTGCGTTGCAGACAGGCCATGTGTAGTCAGTGTGATGAATATGATATTTATTTTTAATCAGGATATTTTCTACCTGCAGGCTGCAATGTTTTAATTTTTTGGCTTTATGTAGGCTATTTTTACATAGTTGGCAATGGCAATAGAAGTTACTTTTTAGGTTTGTATCATTTTTATTTAGATTGGGTGGGCGGGGGTTCTACTAAGCAATAAGAAAAGTGTTTTAAGAAGGTAATACCAAGGATCATTTAGCTATTTGATTTTGAACGGACCCCTTGAAGTATCATAATATATCTTTAAAAATTATTTGAGTAAATTTTTTTTGCCTCACTACTACACTGTAAAAAACGTTTTGGGGATTAAGTCAAAATAATGTATTTAATCTATTCAAGTCAACTAAATGTGTAAAATGTGTTGATTTGACAAATCATGTTAAGTTGAGTTGACAACAACTCAATAAATGCTGTAAACATAAAACATAAATTCAGTTAGCAAAGAACAATTTGCTCAGTCAACTTTCAAATCAGAACTAATAAGTCAAATAAACTAAAACAAGATCCCTGTTGTTGACAAAAAAATGACATTTTATATTAACTACAAGTCATGAAATTGTCTTAACTTACAAAACCAAGTTGAATCAGCTATGAAGCATCTCTTCCCTCAACTTTGAAATTAGATCCAATAGGTCAAATGAAATAAATAAAGACAACATTTGTTTGGACTTTAAATGTCCAGTTAGGATAACTACAAATCTTGTAATGAACTTTACTTACAAAATTAAGTTAAATCTGCTAAGACCTATGTGTTAATTTAACGTTCAATTCAGAACCAAGAAGTCAACAACACCAAGATAACAGTTGTGTTTACCAAACAATTCAAGTTTTAATAACTACAATTAATTACACTGTCTTAACTTACAAAATCAAAATCAATTTGAATCATCTAAGAACAATTTGTTCAGTCAGCTTTCAAATCAGAACTAATAAGTCAACTAAACTAAAACAAGATCCTAGCTGTGTTGACAAAAAAAATGGCATGTTATATTAACTACAAGTCATTACATTGTCTTAACTTAACTTAATCAAGTTGAATCAGCTATGAACTATGTGTTCCCTCAACTTTCAAATTAGATCCAATAAGACAAATTAACTAAATGAATACAACAGTTGTCTTGACTTTACATGTCAAGTCAGGATAACTACAAATCTGTACATTAACTTAACTTACAAAATTAAGTTAAATTGGCTGAGACCTATGTGTTAATTCAACTTTTAAGTCAAATCAGTGGTGTGTGCAACTGCCTCCAGTGCACATGTGCTGTTGTGTGGGGTTGAGTCTGGGTTTGAACTTATTAATTATTGCCCTAATAGTGTACCTATTGTTTAATAGTGGAAACCATTTTTGTATTTATTTTTTATTTGTGAGTGTTTTTGCTTTTCCACATTGTGATTGATGAAAAAGGCATATTCCATGAGTGTCAACTTATTTTTATACCCCAGTTAAAGGAGCCATGGAAGGCCACAATACAGCTCCCTTTTTCATACATAAGAATCCCTACGGGGTGCTAACAATTGTCACAATTGTCATTTTGTTGATCAGTTTGTTTTAAATGGAATTTGATTGGTGCAACTTTGCTGGAGTGACTTCCCCCGTTTTCCATGCAGCCAATAAATTATTGTTTTGTCTGTGAGGGAAAAGGTCACATGCAATATCTAATTTTCTCATTTCTGACACCAATGCAGCAAATGTTAAAGAATATGGAGCCACATAGCATGAAATGTGTCAATTGTATGGGCTATGGGTTAGTATTGTGTTAGCTGAGGGTAACAGGTTTTCACTGCATGAAGGTCATGTGTAACTCTGCCAAGCTGCTTGCTTAGCAAGTCGGCCTATTGCTTATTCCTGTAAGACTAACTGTAAATCGCTCTGGAAAATAGTGTCTGCTAACTGACTAAACTGTAGGAGAATGATTTACATATACTATTTCACTATGCATTCACATGTTTTAGTGATCCTAATATTGGGCCTAAGCTTTCATGGCAGGCCATCTAGCAATTCGTGTTTTGTGAGGCCAATGTAGTGAAAGTAATATGTGTAATGTTGCAATTGGTTATACAATAGATTAACTACAAAAAAAAAACATTCGGAATGCATCAGATCACCTGTCTCATTGTGCGATATTTGTGTAGAGTTTGCTCCTTGTTTGCAATTGATAGGGTATATAGATCAAACTTAATTTGGTTTAGCACTTGCTCCTTGTAATTCTAGTAATCAATGAATTCTTTAACAAAAGTGTATAATGTTTAGAATCGAACATATGTTTTATTTACTTGGTCTGGTCATACTATCACAATTTATTTTAGAACTCAGTGTTAATTTATAGGCGGCTGCTTCCTTTCAGGAATTGGCTTGATCAAAACCGTGCTTCGGCAACTATTCTACTGCATTCAGCAGCTTAGCAAAAGGTGAGTATCTCCTTTAAAACAATACAACCACTAGCATGGTATGTATCTACTTGGTAACCTACACGGTATAAATATTTATTGGGTAAGTTAACAAGTGCCCTTAATAAAAAATAATGATAACTTTTCAGCACAAGAATTGCAAGGACATTAGCCACTATGTTACATGCCAGAGAACGTTAGCTGCGTAGCACCGCACATGCTCGATGTTAATTTGGTTAAATTAAGAAAGAAAAACAGATATTTGGCTACGTTTGGCAAATATTATTTTACTATATCAGTTTAAATCGGATTACCTGTGCAATTCTGCTACGTGTACTGTAGTAAAATGGTAGTTAGGCTTGCTGTTATGAGCTGTTAAATAGGACCACTCTAGCCAGCAGCACACATGGCACCAAATTGCAGACATGCTGACTAACTTGTCATTTGTTTGATAACCTGAATAACAGTAGCTAGCTACAAACGCCAACTGTAGCTATGCTTGTAGTTATAATTACTATTAGATTGGGTGGTAATGAGCTGTTATCAGTTGCAATTGTGGTTGCAATATCAGTTGTACTATTGTGGTTGTATTCAGTGACTTGCTAGCCAAACATCAGATATAGGCATGTGTAGCTAAGTAAATTCTCCAGTGTATGTTGTGGCATTTAGCTAGGATGCTGTTATCTAGGATGCTGTTGGCTAGCATACTGCTATCTAGCATAGTGTTAGTTAGGACCGTTAGGACACGTGCCCGAATTTGCACATGTGCTGTTTAAGTTCAAGTGGGTTTAGTTAGCATGGTGCTAGATAGCTCAAATGCACACGTGCTGATAAAAGCTGATTGTTGGCTAGCTTGGAAATAGTTTGACAACCTGCATAATAGTACAAAAGAACGACGTTTGCTAGCCATGCTTCTAATTAGTATTTGGTTTTAAACCTATCTTTTTTTTCCAAAGTATATGATTTAAAACTTGGTTAACAATATTCCTATGATTAATTAGCCTCATCTTGTAAGTAGTAATGTCAGCATATATTTGAATATTTTACAATTGTTAGTTTGGGTGTAATGAGATGTTATGTTAATTAAACACACCATGTTATAAAAATGAATTTTGAAGTTAGTAAACAGGTTTACCTAGACAGCACTTATTGCACTTATCTAATCAACGCATCCTTATTAGACATTACAAATTGAAGCATGCACATTATGCAAGAACCTGTCCATTACCATGTATCCATCAAGACTGTCCATCAGAAATAGCACTCAAGAAGCATTTGACTCAACACCAAAGAAATGCTCATGAAACAGTTACTGCTTGTATAAAAATGTGACCTCTGTCATTTTTCTGAGCCCTGTAATGTTAAGCAGTACTTTTCTCATTTGAGAAGTCATTTCATCAATAAGGATTATATGCAAGGAGAGATTCAGAAAATAAGTCCTGGCTGGGTAACTGTTGATGCAGCAATGTTGACTACTTTCTCATTAAGAAGAAAGGAGATTGTGGAAAATGAGCCCCTTGTGATTGACATAAAATTTAGATGGCCAGCTTATTCAGACAGATAAGTGCTTATTTAAAATCTGCAAAAGGTCCAATAAGATTTTCTGTGATTGTTGAAATTAATAATATAATATACAGTTTCTCATACCTCAAGAGCTCGTCTCCCTTCAGATCTTTGTGCATTTTGAGTTGGTGATTAGAGGACACAAAGAACTACATAAGTTATTAATGTAATGCGCTTTCCAAAAATGTATTCCTTTTATCTCCAGTGCTCTTAGGCTGGGTGGAAAAAACATAACTCTTGACTGTTTATAGGTCACACAAATGCAGGGCTCTATAGAGTGTAAGCCTTTCACTCACATTTTCTGAAATCAATTATGACTATAAACCTTTGTTGTTTTCAAAGTATTTCTGTCACTTAGTTTCATAGCTTGACTCTGAATCCCTTAACTTTATTCAACATTGAGCGCAGAGGCAGTCACAGGCTGTCATAGATACATTTTAAATTATCCCTACTGAGACTTAGCTAGTTTTCATGATTCCTAGCTATGTATATTTTAATCACATGCTTCCGTGTTTTTCAGTGTTAGTTTCTGTTTAAACTGCAAAATCAAGATATATTTCCTCCAAATAAGTACAAATACTAGAGGTCGACCGATTGATCGGAATGGCCGATTAATTGGGGCTGATTTCAAGTTTTCAACAATCGGAAATCAGTATTTTTGGGCGCCAATTTTTTAATATTTTTTAATATACCTTTATTTAACTAGGCAAGTCAGTTAAGGACACGTTCTTATTTTCAATGATGGCCTAGGAACGGTGGATTAACTGCCTTGTTCAGGGGCAGAACGGCAGATTTTCACCGTGTCAGCTCGGGGGATCCAATCTTGCAACCTTACAGTTAACTAGTCCAATGCTCTAACCACCTGCCTCTCATTGCACTCCACGAGGAGCCTGCCTGTTACGCGAATGCAGTAAATCAAATCAAATGTATTTATATAGCCCTTCGTACATCAGCTGATATCTCAAAGTGCTGTACAGAAACCCAGCCTAAAACCCCAAACAGCAAGCAATGCAGGTGTTGAAGCACGGTGGCTAGGAAAAACTCCCTAGAAAGGCCAAAAACTAGGAAGAAACCTAGAGAGGAACCAGGCTATGAGGGGTGGCCAGTCCTCTTCTGGCTGTGCCGGGCGGAGATTATAACAGAACATGGCCAAGATGTTCAAATGTTCATAAATGACCAGCATGGTCAAATAATAATAATCACAGGCAGAACAGTTGAAACTGGAGCAGCAGCACAGCCAGGTGGACTGGGGACAGCAAGGAGTCATGATGCCAGGTAGTCCTGAGACATGGTCCTAGGGCTCAGGTCCTCCGAGAGAGAGAAAGAAAGAGAGAATTAGAGAGAACATACTTAAATTCACACACCGGATAAGACAGGAGAAGTACTCCAGATATAACAAACTGACCCTAGCCCCCCGACACATAAACTACTGCAGCATAAATACTGGAGGCTGAGACAGGAGGGGTCAGGAGACCCTGTGGCCCCATCCGATGATAACCCCGGACAGGGCCAAACAGGAAGGATAAAACCCCACCCACTTTGCCAAAGCACAGCCCCCACACCACTAGAGGGATATCTTCAACCACCAACTTACCATCCTGAGAAAAGGCCGAGTATAGCCCCCAAAGTTCTCCGCCACGGCAGAACCCAAGGGGAGGGGGGGGGGCAACCCAGACAGGAAGATCACATCAGTGACTCAACCCACTCAAGCGACGCACCCCTCCTAGGGACGGCATGAAAGAGCACCTGTAAGCCAGTGACTCAGCCCCTGTAATAGGATTAGAGGCAGAGAATCCCAGTGGAAAGAGGGGAACCGGCCAGGCAGAGACAGCAAGGGTGGTTCGTTGCTCCAGAGCTTTTCCGTTCACCTTCACACTCTCTCACATGGGTAGGCAGACCATTCCATAAAAATGGAGCTCTATAGGAGAAAGCCCTGCCTCCAGCTGTTTGCTTAGAAATTCTAGGGACAATTAAGAGGCCTGCGTCTTGTGACCGTAGCGTATGTGTAGGTATGTATGGCAGGACCAAATCAGAGAGATAGCCCATGTAATGCTTTGTAGGTTAGCAGTACAACCTTGAAATCAGCCCTTGCCTTAACAGGAAGCCAGTGTCGGGAGGCTAGCACTGGAGTAATATGATAAAAAAAAATTGGTTCTAGTCAGGATTCTAGCAGCCGTATTTAGCACTAACTGAACTTTATTTAGTGCTTTATCCGGGTAGCCGGAAAGTAGAGCATTGCAGTAATCTAACCTAGAAGTGACAAAAGCATGGATTAATTTTTCTGCATCATTTTTGGACAGAAAGTTTCTGATTTTTGCAATGTTACGTAGATGGAAAAAAGCTGTCCTTGAAATGGTCTTGATATGTTCGTCAAAAGAAAGATCAGGGTCCAGAGTAACTCCGGGGTCCTTCAGTAGAAGCCAAGGTAAGTTGCTAGCTAGCATTAAACTTATCTTATAAAAAACAATCAATCAATCATAATCACTAGTTACATATAGTCACTAGTTACACATGGTTGATGATATTACTAGTTTATCTAGCGTGTCCTGCGTTGCATGTAATCGATGCAACGCTGGGGGATAATTTAACAAAAGCGCATTTGCGAAAAAAGCAGAATCGTTGGACAACTGTACCTAACCATAAACACCAATGCCTTTCTTAAAATCAATACATAGAAGTATATATTTTTAAACCTGCATATTTAGCTAAAAGAAATCCAGGTTAGCAGGCAATATTAACTAGGTGAAATTGTGTCATTTCTCTTGCGTTCATTGCATGCAGAGTCAGGGTATATGCAACAGTTTGGGCAGCCTGGCTCATTGCAAACTAATTTGCAAGAATCTTACATAATTATGACATAATATTGAAGTTTGTGCAATGTAACAAGAATATTTAGACTTAGGGATGCTACCCGTTAGATAAAATGCCGAACGGTTCTGTATTTCACTGAAATAATAAACGTTTTGTTTTCAAAATGATAGTTTCCGAATTCGACCATATTAATGACCAAAGGCTCGTATTTCTGTGTGTTATTATGTTATAATTAAGTCTATGATTTGATAGAGCAGTCTGACTGAGCGATGGTAGGCAGCAGCAGGCTCGTAAGCATTCATTCAAACAGCACTTTTGTGCGTTTTTCCAGCAGCTCTTGCAAGCACAGCGCTGTTTATGACTTCAAGCCTATCAGCCTAATGGCTGGTGTAACTGATGTGAAATGGCCAGCTAGTTAGCTGGGTGTGCGCTAATTGTGTTTCAAACGTCACTCGCTCTGAGACTTGGAGTAGTTATTCCCCTTGCTCTGCAAGGGCCGCGGCTTTTGTGGAGCGATGGGTAAGGCTGCTTCAAGTGTGGCTGTTGTCGATGTGTTCCTGGTTCGAGCACAGGTAGAGGCGAGGAGAGGGACGGAAGCTATACTGTTATACTGGCAATACTATAGTGCCTATAAGAACATCCAATAGTCAAAGGTATATGAAATACAAATGGTATAGAGAGAAATAGTCCTATAAATACTATATTAACTACAACCTAAAACCTCTTACCTTGGAATATTGAAGTCTCATGTTAAAAGGAACCACCAACTTTCATATGTTCTGAGCAAGGAACTCAAACATGAGCTTTTTTACATATTGCACTTTTACTTCTCCAACACTTTGTTTTTGCATTATTTAAACCAAATTGAACATGTTTCATTATTTATTTGAGGCTAAATTGATTTTTATTGATGTATTATATTAAGTTAAAATAAGTTCATTCAGTATTGTTGTAATTGTCATTATAAAAAAAATAAAATAAAAAAATCCGCTGATTAATCGGTATCGGCTTTTTTTTGGTCCTCGGCTTTGAAAAATCATAATCGGTCGACCTCTAATAAGTACTGTAGCTCCATTTCCATTGTAACCCTTTGGTCTGAAAGTGGCAGCGGATCATTTTAATCACTTTCCTACATTAAATGTTAAAGTTTTGTTGTTGTTTTGTAGCAAAGTAATTGTCTATTTTGCTTGATGGCCTTAGTGCCTTGGCTGATGGTTTTGGTGCGCTGGCAGATTAGGCACCCCCTTGTCCCTAAAATTCCTTCCCTGGTATGTTATGCTTTTCAAACAGGTTGCTCTGGAGTTCATGAGACTGGTGTCTGTGGACCTCAAGAAGACATCTTATGAAGGCCTGGACAGTCATCTTTCTAAGCTCCTTGAATTCTACCGGGCCAAGAGTGGTGGAGGGATGGAGCTAAAACACCTGATGGACAGTCTTGACAAAGACGTATGTTCCATTATATTGACATTAAAGTAATCTGTACAGTTATTACCTACATTATGGAGTATTGATAATTGCTACTTTTTTAAATACACATCAATATTGGGGATGAGATCTTATCGTTGACAACCACATTAACAATGTCGTTAAACAGTCATTGTGCTTTTGTTGTTAAAGTTCCAATCATAGGAAGAGTGTGCTGTGCTCCGAGGCTTGCCAGACTTTCTGCGAGAAGACCCTACCTATTGTTTGAAGACGTGAGGTATACAACCCTACAACATAACTTTATGCTTTCTCCCAGGAGTGAAATCTCCTATGAATCATGATGCGTTGTAACGTTCAATGGAGTCAAGTTGAATGTCGTTGAATGTCGCCATCTGAAGTGATTACAACACACAGGCTCAATCAAATGTGAACCAACTACAGTATATAAGGACGTCTCTTTTAGCCATGTTTTAGTTGTTTTACTTTTACTCTAACCTTCTCCCTGCTATTCATTCAGTTGAGAATAGTGATTTAGCCTGCTTTTTGTCCAGAAGAAACCATCTTTATCTTGGACTGCAAAGCAAAAATCAGGACCAAACATTAAACACAATACTAGGTTTGGGCGATAATACCTAACTACCATGTAAACAACTATTGATAGTTGTATTTGGCGGTTGTGAAATGTAAGTATGCTCAAGTCTTAGCGTATTTGAACGTATCACACATCCCTGGTGTATGGCAGCACACAATATTGCAGTGTCCTTGGTGACATGTCAAATTCCCTATTGTTAGACAATTAACAGAATTAAAGTGGCACTGTGAGGAATTCTAAACAAATCCTTTAAAAACAGTATTTCTTGTTATTTAAAAAATATAAAAAACGATTTTGATAGGATAATTAATCCCTACACCACGCAGTGCTGATTTTGCCATTTGAACAGGAATTCCAAACACTTTTGCTTCAACATTGTTCATCAATGGGCTCGCGCCGATCCGTCTTTAATATAAACTTTGCATTTTAGGCTGTGCTTCTGTGTAACAAATAATTCCTTATTGTAGGGAATCATTGTCCTATCTAAATAACTTTTTCTTTTTTTTTTAAATATCTAGAAATGTAGTTTTTATAGCTTTTGTAAGCTGGTCATTTAAAAGGAAAGTAGTAGAGATGGAATTGTACACAGTGCACCTTTTAATATAATGAATGTTGTAGAAAGAGCTGATTGTCATAACGGCGCTGAATGATAAATGAGGCTTTACATGGTTTCCCCCCTCATTTTCAGTGTTGGGTAACCATGGGCCTTTGCAACGCTATAGCAGACAATTAATAGTTTTTTTGCAAATAGGAAAAGAACAGACATTTTACCTCAACTAAGAACACATTCAGTCTAGACCTGGGAGCAATCATGGTAATGCCCTACAAAAAAATAATACAATACAATTTCTGTGAAACTGTCTGCAAATATACTGTTGCATATTGAGGCAAGTGGGGTGGCAGGTAGCCTAGTGGTCAAGAGCATGACGCCAGTAAACAAGCAGGGTCCTTAACACGTCAGTCAACCATGATTGCTCCCAGGTCTAGACTGAATGTGTTCTTAGTTGAGGTAAAATGTCTGTTCTTTTCCTATTTGCAAAAAAACTATTAATTGTCTGCTATAGCGTTGCAAAGGCCCATGGCCCATCTTTGCCTATTTAATTTTTTTTTTTAAATTACCCCTTTTTCATGGTATCCAATTGTTTTAGTAGCTACTATCTTGTCTCATCGCTACAACTCCCGTACGGGCTCGGGAGAGACGAAGGTTGAAAGTCATGCGTCCTCCGATACACAACCCAACCAAGCCGCACTGCTTCCTAATACAGCGCGCATCCAACTCGGAAACCAGCCGCACCAATGTGTTGGAGGAAACACCGTGGACCTGGCAACCTTGGTTAGCGTGTACTGCGCCCGGCCCGCCACAGGAGTCGCTGGTGCGCGATGAGATAATGATATCCCTACTGGCTAAGCCCTCCCTAACCTGGACGATGCTAGGCCAATCATGCGTCGCCCCACGGACCTCCCGGTCGCGACCGGTTACGACAGAGCCTGGGCGCGAACCCAGGGTCTCTGGTGGCACAGCTGGCGCCGCAGTACAGCGCCCTTAACCACTGCGCCACCCGGGAGGCCATTTTTGCCTATTTTTGTTCTGTTTTCCAGAAGACAACTGATTCTGGGGAAGTCACCCGCTGAGTGAAAATCGATATACTTGTCGTTGTGGAAGGAGCTGCAGCAGATGACCCAATGCCAGTTGAGTGTGGACGTTGCCCTTCCTTTGTCGTTGTGGATGGAGCTGCAGCAGATGACCCAATGCCAGTTGGGTGTGGACGTTGCCCTTCCTTTGTCGTTGTGGATGGAGCTGCAGCAGATGACCCAATGCCAGTTGAGTGTGGACGTTGCCCTTCCTTTGTCGTTGTGGATGGAGCTGCACCAGATGACCCAATGCCAGTTGAGTGTGGACGTTGCCCTTCCTTTGTCGTTGTGGATGGAGCTGCAGCAGATGATCCAATGCCAGCTGACAATGTGGACGTTGCCCTTGTCATAGAAGAGCAGGTGATCGATCATACATGAGCTTCACAATGTCCCAAATGCCTTTTCCACTTTGATTGGGCTTCTTTATTGTCTGAACAAGGATCACCAAACATGTTTGAGGTACACTTTTGAGGTTGTTCAGAAAATATTCTTGAAGACAGGTGCAGAAAACTATTTGGTGTGTTTTTGTTTTACTGGCATTAGTTGAGTTAATTCCTCAGACAACGATGCTGTTATTGCCTAAATCTTACAAATCTCTGTTTTGGGAAGACTTAAGTTATCTTATTTTTACGTGTGATCTTCAGTCTGCAAACTACAACCGTCTTTTGTTAGAGACCATTGATTTGCTGCCATCTCTTCCCATTAACTAAAGTGCATTCTGAAAACATTTTCTCACTCAACACCAACTTCTCTTAGAAACCATTCAGAAGGTTGTGTTTGCTCAGTGTTGGATTTTTTTTTTAATACCATGCCGTAAAACTGTGTTTCAATGGTACCATTTACAAATGTGTATGGGTTTATTGGACAGTGGATTTATTTATTTTTGACAAAACATTTATCTTTAAAAAAAAATATTCTTAGCTAATATTGGTTAAAAGACCATTTAGTGACTGCAGAATTTGGCTGCTCGTTTAAATGTACCTGAAGACATGCATCTAAAAAATATATGTTATTACAAGCTAAATGGAATTAATTGATTTCAATGTAAGTTGTTAAATCGATCAATGTACTCTTGATAGTAAATCAGTTATTGTAAATATAAAGTCATTTTAAAATGGAGATAAGCTTTACTAAATCCGAACATTGTTCAACTGGGTTAAATTAAGTCGACATGTTTTTTAAGTCAAAGTGTTGCGTTTGAACAGTGGTTCTCAACTTGCAGCCTGTGGCAAGCTTGTATGTTATGTCATTAATAGTATAGTTATTTATTTGTGTGACCAGCTTGACTTGCTCGTAGCCACAGTGTAGCACCACCAGCCAAACAGGTTGAGAACCCTGTGTTACAATAACTCAATATGAAGTAGGCTTGACTTAAGTGCATGTTGTTTGAACAAGGATTGTAAATGATGAACTCTTTTAAATGTGGCTTTAGATCAGATAACTCACACTTTAATGTTGTTCAACTTATTATTTTCAGTTATCTAGTTACATGACCTTGTTCAAGCTCAGAGTACATTACATGTCACCTCATCCTAGCTCAGACAATTTTGTTAGATTTTAAATGTAGTTATCTGTCACGTCCTGACCATAGAGAGTCCTTATTTTCTATGGTGGAGTAGGTCAGGGCGTAACTGGGGGTTTAGTCTAGTTTATTATTTCTATGTGGGGTTCTAGTTTTGTTTTTCTATGTTGGGGATTTTGTATGATTCCCAATTAGAGGCAGCTGGTAATCGTTGTCTCTAATTGGGGATCATATTTAGGAAGCCTTTTTCCACCTGTGGGTTGTGGGATATTGTTTTGAGTTAGTGCACGTAGCACCACTGTAGTCACGGTTCGTTTATTGTTTTGTTAAGTTTCACTTTCTAATAAATTATGTGGAACTCAACATCTTCTGCGCCTTGGTCCGAGTATGCTTCTTATCATAACTGTTACTTGTTATGATAACTTTATTAAAAGTTGACGTAACAAAATTGGGAAAAGATTCAACTCAGAATAGTAAGATATAATGGCAAATGGTTAACTCTTTTATAAATTGAAGTAACTGGCTTTAGTTCAGATAACTCTAGCTTTAAGGTTGTTTCCGCTTATTTCCAGTCATCTAGTTGCCTTTTTCAAGCTCAGAGCACTTAACATGTCACGTTATCCTTGCTTAGACCATTTTGTTATGTGAACTTGAAATGTAGTTATGAAAGCTGTATTACTAGTTACAATAACTTAATTAAAAGTTGACTTAACAAAATGTGAAATTAATTCAACTAAAAATGGTTGGTTATACTGACATGATGTGGACTTAATTGATTTTTATTTGTCAACATAAATGTTGCTTTAGTTATGATACCTCAACATTTATTGTTGATGTAATAAATGTTTAAGTTGATTCAAATGAGAACAGTAAGTTACACTGAAAAATGAAGCAGTGGACATAGCTGTCTTTTATTTGTCAACAATAATGTAGCTTTAGTTATTAGATCTCCACATTAATTGTTAACATAACAAAGGTTTAAGTTGATTCAAATAATATTAAATTAAGAATTAGCAAATGTCAAATTTAACCGTCTATTGTTAGTCAAAATAAATGTAATAAAAGCTAGGATAACGTGAAATGTGAAGTACACTGTGCTTGAAAAGGGCAACTAGATCACTGGAAATAAAAAGTTGAAACAACAAATAATTTTTTAGTGTATTAGCCCATACAAACACATGGAATAACAGATAGTCCTTACTGCTATTAACCCATACAAACAATGGAATAACAGATAGTCCTTACTGCTATTAACCCATACAAACTCATGGAATTACAGATAGTCCTTACTGCTATTAGCCCATACAAACTCATGGAATAACAGATAGTCCTTACTGCTATTAGCCCATACAGACACATGGAATAACAGATAGTCCTTACTGCTATTAGCCCATACACACACATGGAATAACAGATTCACTACATGGAACAACAGATAGTCCCACCCAAAAATCTAAAGGAAGTTTGTTCTGAAGTGTCTGTCCTACATCTGAGAGATCAGGAAACACGTTTATTTTTTACATGTAATTGTTAACGCAACAGTTTGACAACTATCGGTAGAGTAGAAAATGCGTTGGAAACAAATTGAACTTGAGGTTTTTATTCTATAGGAAGCAGTGGCGACCCGTCTTAAAGGGCAAGTGGGGTTGAGCCCCACCTGTTTTGAGCCCCACCTGTTTAGCAGAAGAAAAAAAATGGTTGCCTGTTTTGAGCCCCACCTGTTTTGAGCCCCACCTGTTTTGAGCCCCACCTGTTTTGAGCCCCACCTGTTTTGAGCCCCACCTGTTTAGCAGAAGAAAAAAAATGGTTGCCTGTTTTGCATGTTGTTTTGGCATTAGTATGTGTCACATATCAATTTGCAAACAATGTAATTTTTTACATATTTCAGTTAAAGCAGCATACAGTCTATTTTTTGCTTTCTTGAGTATGGTAGCTCCAAAATGCAGGTGTTTCAGCCAAGCTCAGTGTTTTCTGTGGTGGTGTGGCAGCCAGCGGAAAATATGGGCCGTGATTGGTTCAGTGTTCTCTGTCATTCATGGGGACACTATTTCACCACAAAATCTACAGGGAGAGCTCTATTTCAGGCCCCTTGGGTGCTGCCATAGAGTTACATTCATTATACATTAGTGCCGATCCAAGAAGGCTCAAGGTCATTGGCCACAGATTAAATGACGTCAAATCACGTTATATCTACCTTAGCTTTAATTGGACTGGTCATGTCAACATCATACTTGCAAAATCTTAGCTAGCAAGCCAGACAAGCAGTCATCATGAATCAAGTTGATAATCTACTTTCAAATCCTTATCAAGCCTTGTCATTTGAAGAGTAATTATAGATAAAACGTATCAGTGCTCATTGGCCATTGGACATAAAACATTACACAAGTTGGAAATCATAAATTCAACAGAGTGGTTTAGAAGGAATCAGTTGGTAACTGCAAGTGTTGCAAAGCAATCACTAGCCTGCTATTCAGTGGAGTGGGTGTGTGGTCCAAGGTTTAAGGGTCTCTTTTCCAAGCTTAAAAGGATCAACATTCAACACCATGGGCATGACTTCTGCCGCATTCAAAACAACTGGAAACTCTGAACTGGGAAATCTCAGACTTTAGTGAGTTCAAGACAACTGGGATCTTGGGGAAAAAAAGTAGCTCCGACTGTGAAAATACGCTTTGAGCGGTTATCCAACTCGGAATTCCAAGTCGGGAACTCGGGCCTCTTTCTAGAGCCCCTACCTGAAGATCACTGACGTCATCATGATTCTACCTTGTTTTTTTCCCCAGAGTTCCCATTGTCTTGAAAGCACCATAAATCCAGAGAATGCCAGACTTTGATGACAAAGTTTGATGACAAAATTTGCCAACAAGAAGGACCGCCGCTCCACCTTCCTGTTCAAGAGAGCACAGCACAACAAGGTGAGTGCAAAAATGTATTGTATTCTGCTTTAATATGCCAGGGAGATATGTATACTGTAGCTAAGAAAGTAATACTAAGTGTATGTTGTGTAGTAAGCTGTTAGTAGCCCATGTGCCTCACCCTAATAATTTGGTCCCTTTCCCTATCAATTTAGCCTACTGTTCTGACTTGGTGGTGCACATGTAGCCTATAGCCTGTTTGAGAGAAATGTAATCATTGAATATTGTAAGAGCTTTCATTGTCTGCTTATATACCCACTTTATTCATCCTACAGTTCTGACTTGGTGTACAGGGAGATTACTGTAAAAATGGCCCATGTTCTGAATTCTGTCGCTGTACATTTCAAGCTCGCTCATTAAAGTCTTAATCGAAATTAAGGTTTGCCTTTTATCCACTCATCGTCGCCTTATGCAATAGTTTGTACATCTCAACTGTCAGTAGAAACCATATTTGTTTAAGCAAGTCAGCTATGTTTTTTTAAAAGGCAGTAAATGAGGCCGAATGAACTGTTTCGCTGCCGTAGTGGCAAAGATTCACTCCATGGTGCTGAAAAGAGGGCTCTGCTATTGGGACAGTTTATGTAGGCCCTAACAGTTTGTGGGCACTGTTTGTCACCGTTATAGTGCGATGAATGCATTGTTTAGTGTTGTGTAGTGGATTTGCTGGCGTCTACATTTGTTGGGGGGAGTTTGCACCATCAAGATTTACGTGCTAAAATCGCCACTGTATTGAACATTTTTATTCGGTAGGTAGGCCCTACATGAAAACTTCCTGTGCTTCCATTTCATCACGCAGTAATTTTTATCCACAACAAGTCTGTTTGGTGGAAACACCACTGGTGGGAAATTAGTATTTTTTTCTTTCTGTGGATTTTAGAATATTCAAATGAAAATCTGTCGCCAATTGGATGGAAACCTAGCTACAGATGTCTTTTTTTCTGCCTATTTAACAAGGGTGTGTAATATACATTTCAGCCAGTAGATAGAGCTCTAGATCATTTATCAGAACACAAATCCAATACCTCAGAATAGAACTGGCTCTCTTCATCACATTCCTCACTCTGTGGAAAGAGGATTTCTCCCATATAAACCATATAAATCCATCATCCATGTGTGATAAATGCTGCATGCTGTAAGATTATATATAAGACTGACATTTTGGGGTGACCTCGATGATTATGGGTCTTCCTCAAATGCGAAAAAAGGGAGTGAACATTATATATAATAAGGGTGACATGGAGAAAATTGGCTCTCTGAAATGAAAATGGGAAATAGGAAGAGATAGGCTCCAACACAAAACCCTCATGTTGTTAGTGAAGTCTCATTAAAATGAAGATGTTGAAATTAATTATGCTTACTCAAAATTTTCAGCACCACGAGCTGTCCATTTCAGATTGATTGTGCAGCGGATACTGCTTCAAGTTTCAGCACCACAATCAATGTAAGTTCCTCGAATCTGGCTTATTGTGAGGTCAGTAACTCTGATAAATGCATGATGGGCAAGAAACATATTGTTTTTAATAAAATCAATTATAGTAGTTGCAAGCTATCAAAGTTGACCCCCGGTCCTTCTCATAGTCACCCTCTCCTTCTCAAACTGAACAGAACATAGGATATAATATAGACTATCCTGTGCAAGGATCTTTTGGACTGGGCATAATAAAACACTCTTTTCAGAAGAAGTCTTTGACTCTCCTCCTGAACTACCACCATTTGCCTACACAGCACCGCCATTGGTTAGGCAGCACAAATAAAAGTTGTTGTATAACTTTACTCTGTGCCTATATGGTATTAATCATTTGATTGAAACATCTAAATAGCCTATAGACGCACTTGATATTGCACGCCCAGCAGAGAATCAGAGATGTGGTGCGGAATCGGGCATAATAAGCAACTAATTCTAAAACACTGAGAAATGTTTGACATTTCATAAATTACAAATGACATGACCATCTCCATCCCTTACCTATCACTAGAACCAGTGGTGACATTGTTTCCCTCTTCTAAAACAAATGGAAACAATTAGCCTATCTATCCATGTTTGCTCTGACATTAACTGATCTTGGTGATACTCTCTATGACTAGTTGGTGCGCAATTCCATCTCAACTTCGCTCAGTCAGCTCTTGCCAGATGTACTTTGTCTTCTGTAGGTGTCTCATCCATTCTGTAATCTGGTGTCTAGACACTGGACCTATACGTGTGTGTGAGAAAAATAATGACAGCTCTAGTTGCAGTTGAGAAAAGTAAAATCCCCACATGCCCTTTCCCCTCTGAGGCTGGTGATTGTAGGAAACCAGAGCACCCCATCACTGACCTTCGCTGGCAGGCCCTCCACGACTCCCTCTCTGCTCATCTGGAGATGTGAACCCCTACCTGGGGCTGGGTGTTGGAGAGACTGCGGCTGCAGTCAGAGATCAATGCAAGACGGCGTGGGTAGGGGTCACAATGCTTCACCCCAACAGACTGAAGCTCATTAGGGCTTCGTCTCAATACATTTGCCCCATCAGCAAATATGCTGTTCAGGCATTCATCTGTTTGACACCCACTCTTCTATTTGGCTCTTGTGGCTAACAAGCTCTTGTCTCCTAATTGGTTGCCAGATGCATGGACGTCAGAGTCACAGCGGAGGTGGGAAGAGACTTCCTCATTGGTGACTCTTATTAAGAGTACTGGGTGTTGTGTAAATTAATTGCATGAGTAACTCCCACCTCCCAATAAAATCTAGATTTGAAGAAAGTATTTTATCAGAGGGTTGATTGATACAGTGAAATATATTGCCAAATAGCATAGCCCTATGGTTATCTAGATAATCCGTTTTAATCTGTTATTCTTTTCTAAATAAGATCGAGTACTCAGGGTGTGTGGCCAATGGAGAAATATTGAATGCTATTTATCAGTCTGAGATACAGGGGAGGAGTAGACTGAATCCTGAGTCCTAGTCATTATCACATCTTGTGCTGACTCCGTTCACAGACTGTCGGCAGCTGACTCTTGTCATGTGCAACCCATCCAGCGTGTGTAACTGGTGGCGGTGGCAGGCCCTCTTTGTGCTGGGAAACATCAAGGGAAGCCACACTTGGTGAAAGGCAGAGGGAGTCACAATCAAACAATGTTGGCAGCCGTCTCTGTGGAGCAAAGCGGCACCTCGGAACAGAACTGACATCTGTTTCCATGACAGCTGTCTGGCTCATCCTAACTAACTCCCACCTTAGAACTAATGCAACCGTTTGATACCACCGCTAAAAGAAAGACACATTCTGTCAGAAATACTCACTCAGTATTGTTTTGTTTCCCTGAATCGAAAGGAAGTCGAACAACAAGGTAGTTTTTCTCATCTCAGCAGGGCCAGCTAATGTATTTTAACCTGCAGTCATTGTTGGACTTTAATTGAAGGTGGGGAAATAAGGGGGCAGGATAAAGGGAATACGAGGTAAATATTTTTGAGATACGGATGCTTCATAAGCAGGAGAAGAAAGGAAAATAGAGGGGAAAAAAGTAAATGGACATGCAAAGAAGCGTGAAGCTAAAATCATTGAAAAGTGTGAGCAGCTGAATCTCTACCAAGTGTGCCACAGGAGGTTACTTAATCAGCCTCATTAGGATCTCTGTCCCTCTCCCACCTTTTCTCTCTCTCTTTCTCTCTTTACTGGCATTCAGTCTCCCTCCCACACTCTCTGTTTCTGTGTCCATTCCTCTCATGCTGTCTCTATCCCCGTTCCTCAGCAACCAACTCCTCTCCTCCATTCCTCTCTCCTCCCATTCCTCCTCCTCCTCTTCCTCCCCTCTGTCTGGTGAGGGTTGGGTAGAGCAGGCATCCAGGCCCAGTCTTGGCATGCTGCCCCTGGAGGAGAGCCTGTTAGGCTGTAGGCAGTAGTCAGGCCCAGCATGGGCACCTCAGAGCCTGACAGCTCACTCCCAGAGACATTCACCACTGGCAGAGGGGGAAGGGCAGGGCCAGCCTGCTGTCTGCATGTGAACCGTGCCCGCAGAGGGGCATGACAAGGTGAGCGGCTGGCACTGCGGTATTCTGCAGCTCCTCCTCTCTTAAAGGCTGCCTCCAGCCCCCCCCCCTACCCCACAATAATACACCTGCTCAGGAAGACGAACACTCTCCTAACTCATCCTGTAGCTCGTTAAAAAAATGCAGGTATCATATGGAGCGATTTGAGAAATATATTGCAGAAAGGTGTTTTAGCTCAGTTTCTTGCTCACAGTAGATGAGACATATTGATCAATTTCAGCAAGCCTTCACTTTCTACCATCTAATTACACAAGATCCATAAAAAGCAACAGGATTCGGTTGATAAAACCCCTCCCTAAAGCGATGATTATGGGTCCTCATTTAGACCATATTTGCAGTCTGAACACTGTGATCATGGATTGTGAATAATGTTAGCATGTTAGCTCTATTGTTTAGCTAAGAGGTAGGGTGTTCTCCACTCCAGCTAGGAAAACATCACATTGGTAAACTGTCAGTGTGTCTGCTTTTCATCCCACGGCTTGATGAGGAGTCTGAGAGGATGGCATCTGCTTGTGCCAGCATAGAGGCATTTTTAAGTCTCTCTTCTCTACAGAGGATGCTTAGGATGAAAAGCTGCAGTGTGTGCCTGTGGAAAGATATAGAACAGCCTTGAAGTTTTATATTCCTTTGCTGGCTTGTATAAAACATCTACACAGACACCCACAGGCCAAATCACAGATGGAGGTCACATTGTGAGCGGGAGTTTGTTCGGGTCTGAGGCAGTTGGACTGGCAAGGTTCCTGAATGTTAACATTGGGATCGGTGCTTTGTGCAGAATTTGTACAGGGACTTCAGGGTCACAATATTTCATTTCTAAAATAATTACAATATTGAATGGTCATGGTTCAGTTCAGCTTATTATTTTGCCTTTGTTGTACTGCCAGCTTGCAACTGCAGCCATCAATGAAACTGTGTTTATACTGTACCAATGTTGTCTTTTTCTCTGAATATGCCATAAACTACACTTTGTATACAACATTAACCTCCTATAGTGTACCCTTCATGCTCCTGCAGATTTCAGCACTCAGGCCATCCAGAGAAACCTGCAGGGGGAGTATCAGCCGTTCAGGGGAGTAAAAAAGGCTGAGAAGAAGACGGAGTAGGAGAGAGGATGAGGTGGAGGGGGGGACAAATGGTCCCATTAAAGCCAGCAGCTGCTTGCTCGCCAGCGCTCGAGCCGGTCCAGTCGGCCCTGCCGTCCCGTAATGATGCGAAGGTCAGGCGGGTTGCGTTGCGTGCCGCTGCAGTGCCATCCATCAACCGCCAGGCCTCTATTAATGCTGCAGATCCCTAACCAAGCGTGAGTTGTCATTACGCAGATGGAAGCTCTTCTCTCTCGTTCTCTGGCCGACACTGGGACGTGTGTGTGGGGGGTGTTTGAGAGGAGCGAGTGTCAGGTGTGTGTGTAACAGGGCTGGAGGTGGACAGGGCTGTCACCCAGCTCTCGGTGGATCCATTGCCTCTGAATTGTCATTAGTTGAGGCAATGTAGCTCGAAATAGCAAAACAAGAAGGTACAGCTCTCTGAACAGACTGATTCAATCTTTCTGAACTGGACTACTCCACCAGCTAAGCCAGACCAACAGAGCATCACAATTATTATAGCACAACCCCAGGTTCAAAATCCTAGTGTTTTCCCTCTCTGTATTTCATGGCAGCGTGTGTTCTTCTCAGCACCAGAAAGAAAACACTGTGAAAACAATGCATTGAATAAGTCATACAAATTGTTGTTATGCTTCTCTCCCAACCACAGGGGCTAGAGGAAGCGATTTAATTGCTGCTATTAGCTTTTGAACCTAGGTTACCCTCACGCCCATTGCTTTCCCTGAGCAGCACCTAGGTTACCCTCATGCCCATGGCTTTCCCTGAGCAGCACCTAGGTTACCCTCATGCCCATGGCTTTCCCTGAGCAGCACCTAGGTTACCCTCATGCCCATGGCTTTCCCTGAGCAGCGCCTAGGTTACCCTCA
The DNA here is from genome assembly GCF_045791955.1 of Oncorhynchus clarkii lewisi. NCBI lineage: Eukaryota > Metazoa > Chordata > Actinopteri > Salmoniformes > Salmonidae > Oncorhynchus > Oncorhynchus clarkii. The sequence goes on from NC_092150.1 coordinate 80,205,334, forward strand.
TGCCCATGGCTTTCCCTGAGCAGCACCTAGGTTACCCTCATGCTCATGGGTTTCCCTGAGCAGCACCTAGGTTACCCTCATGCCCATGGCTTTCCCTGAGCAGCACCTAGGTTACCCTCATGCCCATGGCTTTCCCTGAGCAGCACCTAGGTTACCCTCATGCCCATGGCTTTCCCTGAGCAGCACCTAGGTTACCCTCATGCCCATGGCTTTCACTGAGCAGCACCTAGGTTACCCTCATGCCCATGGCTTTCCCTGAGCAGCACCTAGAGCTTGTGTTTAATCGTAATGAGAGGTGAATTCAGGGAAGAAACTGCGGGGTGCAGGAACACAACTGAGAAGTGTGTTCAAAAAGGAGCGGGTGGGGGAGAGAGGAGATGGAGAAGACAGACTGAGATGTGTGTTCAAAAAGGAGCGGGTGGGGGAGAGAGGAGATGGAGAAGACAGACTGAGATGTGTGTTCAAAAAGGAGCGGGTGGGGGAGAGAGGAGATGGAGAAGACAGACTGAGATGTTAGAAAGAAGTGAGAGCAGTGGTGGAAAAAGTACCCAGTTGTCATACTTGAGTAAAAGTAAAGATATCTTAATAGAAAATTGCTCAAGTAGAAGTGAAAATCACCCAGTAAAATACTACTGAAGTCAAAGTCTAAAAGTATTTGGTTTTGAATATATTAATGTATCAAAGGTAAAAGTAATTGCTAAAATATACTTAATTATCAAAAGAAGAAGTATAAATTGTTTCAAATTTCTTATATTAAGCAAAACAGACCGTTCCATTTTCTTGTTTTTAAATTTACAGTTAGCCAGGGGCACAATCAAACACTTAGACATAATTTACAAACATAGCATGTATGTTTAGTGAGTCTGCCAGATCGGAGGCTATAGGGATGGATGACCAGGGATGTTCTCTTGATAGGTGAGTGAGTACTCACCTAGAGAAAATGATATACTTTTTACTCCATACATTTTTCCAGAATGTAACGAGTACTTTTGGGTGTCAGGAAAAATGTATGGAGTAAAAAGTATATAATTTTCTCTAGGAATGTAGTGAAGTCAAAAGTAAAAGTTGTCAAAAATATAAGTAGTAAAATACTTTTAAGTACTTTACACCACTGTATGAGACAGAAAGGGAAATTAGTGAGGCACTGAGAAAGAAAGAGAGAGGAGCGGGAAGAAGTGAGAAGAAATCAGAGCGATGTTAGGAAAACCCGAGAGGAAAATCTAACTGCCTGTAGCTCAGATACATTCTTTATACCATTTGAAGCGAAACACGTTTGCGGAAATGTAAAATTAATGTAGGAGAATATAATATATTAGATCTGGTAAAAGATAATACAAACAAAAAAACATGTTTTCAAAATAAAAAATCTGTCATATTTCAAATGCAAGAGAAAGGCCATACATTGAGATAGGATTCTAGCTGTAATTTAGATGTTGTCCACAAGATGGCAGCAGTGTGTGTGCAACGTTTCAGAATTACATCGCTACACAATATTTTGTATGTGCCAGTAAGTGCGCCAGGAGTTTGCCCACATGTGCTGAATTGGTCAATTTATACATTTTCAAGTACATAACTATAGAGAACACACAACAATGCTATGGTAATAAAACATGTAAGTTTACACACTCCCAGGAATGTCATACATGATGGATCATTAGCTTCCCAACAAAAAATACGCTAACCTTCACACATCTGATATCCGGGTAGGGATGGGTGTGAAGCCAGAGACAGCAGTGGGGTCAAACTGTAGACCCCAGTTATTACATTTGAATATAAAAATAGATTTTATCAAACAAAACTATGCTAGGTTTTATCTCTGGGACCCACAGGAAGACAAATCAGAGCAAGATTACTGAATGTAAATACATTATTTACCTTCAGAGATGAATGTATCAAAACAGTTGCCATGATAAGTTGTTTTTATCCTCAAACATGGTATTTTTTTGCTGTAGTAGCTACTGTAAATTGGACACTGCAGTTAGAATAACAAGCACTTAAGCTTTCTTCCCATATAAGACATGTCTTGGCTGTTGTTTACAACGTCATTCTAGTCACATTATCGCATATTGAGCAACAACTGTCCCGGTTTAGGAACACCAATAGAGGTTATACCGCATGATCATTCCACAGGTGCATCTTGTTCTGCATACAATAAAAGGTCACTCTAAAATGTGCATTTTTGTCAAACAACACAATGCCACAGATGTCTCAGGTTTTGAGGGAGTGTGCAATTGCCATGCTGACTGCAGGAATGTCCAACAGAGTTGTTGCCAGAGAATGTAATGATAATTTCTCTACCATAAGCCGCCTTCAATGTAATTTTAGAGAATTTTACAGTACATCCAACCGGTCTCACAACTCCAGACCACGTGTAACTACGCCAACCCAGGGCCTCCACATCTGGCATCATCACCTGTGGGCTCGTCTGAAACCAGCCACCTGGACAGCTGATGAAACTGAGGGGTATTTCTGTCTGTAATAAAGCCCTTTTGTGAGGAAAATTAATTTTGATTGGCTGGGTCTGGCTCCCCAGTGGGTAGGCCTGGCTCACAAGTGGGTGGGCCTATGCATTCCCTGGCCCACCTATGGCTGTGCCCCTGCCTAGTCATGTGAAATCCACAGATTAGAGCCTAATCAATTTATTTCAATTGACTGATTTACTTATATGAACTGTAACTTGGTCAAATCTTTGAAATTGTTTCATGTTGTGTTTATATTTTTGTTCAATGTATAATAATGGTAGGTTAATAAAAACGTTAAAACGTAGTCCTAATGATAAAACAGATGCATTTGCTGTTGGTAAGAAGGTCACATAGCAGCATGTCACTTTATATATTTATTATATTATATATGTCTAAATCAATCATATTCCATGTCTCTCCTTTTCTGACATGACATGAATTATTGCCACTCCACAACAAATATTAGGCTACCATTTATTCATCGCTCCTTCAATAGTCAACCATGCTCGAAAGTAAATAGATTGCTAGCCTATGACAGTATTAGCAGGCTACAGTAGCGTGACGTAATATATTATTTCATTTCAGAGCCTATACCAAGGCATGAGACAGAAACACATTCATGTATTGATAAAACATTATTTAACATCAATTAAATCTATTGTATGGGCTGTAGGCATCATTTACTTGACAATTGTTCAATAGACAATACATCTTGCAGAATGTGCAGCCAGTGTTAAGTTCTCCCGATAGCGTTTTGTTTTAAAAAGTCACTGCAAAATATGAAAACATTCTGCCCATAATTCTACAGAAATGTTGAAAATGTACTATTTTGCTTTCTTTTAGAAATGGCCATGACTCCATTACAACATTTCCAAATCATACAGCAAATTAGGGTGTTGTAAAAGGTGAATGGAGGACATTTTCCATATATAGTCACAAATATAATATGGCTCTGATTAATCAATGAAAACACACTTGAATGTTGCGTGCGATAGATACATCGCAATAGATTTGGCACACACAAATCCTAGAATCTCCACATACGGCAGAATTTAGTTAGACATGTATGCACTGTTGATAAATGAGCCCCCAGGGCAGTGGTGATTTTAGCATGTAAATCTTGGAGCAAATTATTTAAAAAATATATTTTCTTAGATGCATGCCAGCAAAGCCACAACACAACACTAAGCAATACATTAATTGCACTATAATGGTGACAAACGTTGCCCACAAACTCTCAAGCCTACATAAAGCTATCCAGACAGCAGAGCTTTCTTTTCAGCACCATGGAGTGAATCATAAAGCTGTCCAGACAGCAGAGCTTTCTTTTCAGCACCACGGAGTGAATCCTTACCACTGCTACAGCTGGCTATCACCGGAGCCTTCTCTGGCAGCGAAACAGTTAATTCAGCCTCAAAATGTAGCTGATATGGCTGACTTGCTTTCTATTGACAATTGAGATATACAAACTATGGCATAAGGGGATGACGAGCATATAAGAGGCAATCCGTAATTTCGATTAAGACATTAATGAGCGAGCTAGGACGGACATAGTCAATATAACTATTTGTTCAGTACTTTTGAAATGTACAGTGACAGACCAGGCTCACCAGTAGGGGCGTGTACTCTGGTGGGCCAAACAAATAACTTTTCCTCTCCCCTTACTCGCACCACTTTTCATGCCATACTGCTGTGGGGGAACCAGTTGATATCTCTCTGGGTGCTCATCGACTCTGGGGCCGATGAGAGTTTTATGGACGCTACCCTGGCTTTCGAACTGGACATCCCCACTCATCCCCTCTCCATTCCCATGAACATTAGAGCCCTGGATAGGCGCTCTATAGGCCGGGTCACTCACAATACCACTCTCATCAACCTACGAGTGTCAGGGAACCACAGCGAGGCTATCCAATTCATGCTGATTAACCTCTCTTGGGTAGGGGGCAGTATTTCCACGTCCGGATGAAAAGAATGCCCAAAGTAAACTGCCTGTCACTCAGGCCCAGAAGCTAGGATATGCATATAATTGGTAGATTTGGATAAAAAACACTCTAAAGTTTCCAAAACTGTTCAACTGATGTATGTGAGTATAACAGCTCTGATATGGCAGGTGAATCACCGAGGACAAACCATCCCCCAAAAAATACTTTTCAGCCTTCCACTGTTTCCAATGGCTTTCATGTTTATTATGAGGCGAAGTCCTCCCAGATTGTAGTTCCTAGGGCTTCCACTAGATGTCAACAGTCTTTAGAAAGAGTTTCAGGCTGGTTTTTGGAAAAATTTGCTAGAAGTTGTAGTTTTTCTAAGTGGCTCTCATTTTGGCTGTAGTGTTTCCATGCGCTTGGGTGAAACCGTGTTTTTAGTTATTTATCTCCGGTAATGAACATACTATTCGCCGTCTTAAAATGAATCGTTTATTTACGTATTAGGGTACCTGAGGTTTGATTATAAACGTTGTTTGACTTGTTTAGATAAGTTTATTGGTAACGTTTGTGATTAATTTTGTATGCATTTTGAAGGAGGGAAACCGGTGGATTATTGAATGAAGCGTGCCAGCTAAACTGAGTTTTTATGGATATAAAGAAGGACTTTATCGAACAAAAGAACCGTTTGTGATGTAACTGGGACCTTTTGGAGTGCCAACAGAAGAAGATCTTCAAAGGTAAGGCATTTATTATATGGCTATTTCTGACTTTCGTGTCGCACCTGCCTGGTTGAAAAATGTTTTTCATGTTTTTGTATGCGGGGTGCTGTCCCCAGATAATCGCATAGTGTGCTTTCGCTGTAAAGCCTTTTTGGAATCTGGCACAGCGGCTGGATTAACAATCAGTTAAGCTTTATTTTGATGTATAATACTTGTATTTTCATGAATGTTAAATATTTATATTTCTGTAATTTGAAATTCGCGCTCTGCAATTTCACCGGATGTTGGCCAGGTGGGACACTACAGTCCCACCTGCCCATAAGAAGTTTTAAGTCTCCTCAGTTTCCCCTGGTATTCGGATTCTCTTGGCTCCAGCGACACAATCCCCTTACTGACTGGACGACTGGTGCCATCATGGCTGGAGCCCCTTCTGCCACAGCCATTGCCTGAAGTCAGCACTGCCTGCCCTGGGACGTCTTCCGGCGGGCTCGGAAGTTGCCTCAGACCTCTCCGCCATTCTCGCGGAGTACCAGGATCTCCAGGAGGTTTTCAGTAAGGCCCGGGCCACTTCACTTCTTCTGCACCAACCTCATGACTGTGGGATCGACCTTCTCCCAGGTCCCTCACCATCCCTGGTCTCACATATCCCTGGACTTCATCACAGGTCTTCCCCTGGCTGATGGCAACACCACCATCCTGACAGAAGTGGACCAGTTTTCCTAAGCCGCCCACTTCATTCCTCTCCCCAAGCTACCCTCTGCCAAAGAGACTGCTCCCCTGCTCTGCCACAGGTTCTCTTCTTTCAAGTGTTCCCTGGGTTACCAGCCCCCGCTCTTCCCGGAGCAAGAGGAAGAGGTTGGCATACCCTCGGCCCAGATGTTTGTCTGCCATACATTGAAGAGAGCCGGTCCGCTCTTCTCAAGACCACCTCCAGGTATCGACGACAAGCGGATCCCGGCTCCCCGGTATTGTCTCGGGCAGAGGGTATGGCTGTCCACTCGAGACCTGCCCTTCCGGGTGGGCTCCCATAAACTTTCCCCTCGCTTTACGGGCCCTTCCCCCAAAGATTATTAGCCTGTTCGTCTTCTGTTGCCCCATATCCTCCTTATACATCCCATTTTTCATGTGTCTAGAATTAAACTTATGTCTCACAGCCCTTTATCTCCTGTTTCCTTTTCCCTGTCTCATCGATGGCCAACCGGAAAACACGGTGAGGCGCCTCCTGAAGGTTTGACCGCTGGGCAGGGGATTCCAATACCTGGTAGACTGGGATGGTTATGGCCCAGAGGAGAGGTGCTGTGTCTCCACCAGGGACATCCTGGACCCAGGTCTCATCGCTGAGTTCCAACGTCGGCACCCTGGTCAACCAGGTATGCTCCCAGGTAGGATGCCAGGTGACTCCCCTAGAGGAGGGGTTCTGTCACACCCTGATTTATTTCACCTGTCTTTGTGCTTGTCTCCACCCCCTCCAGGTGTTGCCCATCTTCCCCATTATCCCCAGTATACAGTACTTATCCCAGTGTTCTCTGTTTGTTGCCAGTTCGTTTTGTTTCATCAAGCCTACCAGCGTTTTTTCTCCTGCTCCTGTCTGTCTCTAGTTCCTGTTTGCTAGCTTTCCCGGTTTTGACCATTCTGCCTGCCCTGAGCCTGCCTGCTGTTCTGTACCTCTCGGACTCTGCTTTGGACTTCTGACCTCTGTCAGCCCTTGACCTGTCGTTTGCATGCCCCCCTGTTTGAGTAATAAACTTTTGTTACTTCGAAACTGTCTGCATCTTGGCCTTCTCTTGAGCCTTGACACCAAGTCAGAACCATAGGATAAATAAAGGGGGCATATGGGCAGACAATGAAAGCTCTTACAATATTCAATGATGTCATTTCTCTAAAACAGGCTATAGGCTACATTTGGACCACCAAGTCAGAACAGTAGGCAAAATTGATGGGGAAAGGGACCAAATTATTAGGTTGAGGCACATTGGCTACTAACAGCTTACTACACAACATACACTTAGTATTACTTTCTTAGCTAGGGTCTCTACATATCTCCCTGGCATATTACATAATTTATGTAGCAGCATTCAAGACATTTTTGGACCTTGTTGTGCTATGCTCACTTGAACATGAAAGTGGTGCGATGGTCCTTCGTGGGAAAATTTTGTCATCAAACTTTGTCATTAAAGCCCATATTCCCTGGATTTATTGTGCTTTCAAGACAACTGTGAACTCTGAAAAAAAACAGGTTGAATCATGACGTCAGTGATATTCAGGTCGGAGATCTAGAAAGAGGCCTGAGTTCCCAACTTGGAATTGCGAGTTGGATGACTGTTCCAAACTTTTTTTTCCCATTCGGAGCTCGTTTATTTCAGAGATCCCAGTTGTCTTCAACTCACTGAAGTCTGAGATTTCCCAGTTCCGAGTTTCCAGTTGTTTTGAACGCTGCAGAAGTCATGATGTATTGACAGCATGGCCAATGTATTCAATATTTTAGGCTTATAAACAACTAATTCACTCGTGCTGTATTCAACCTTTTCTGGCATGTGAATGTTTATCCTTTTAAGCTTGGAAAAGAGAACTTTAAACCCAGACTTGGACCACACACCCACTCCACTGAATAGCAGGCGAGTGATTGCCTTGCAACGCTTGCAGTTAGCCACTGATTCCTTCCAAACCACTCATTGTTGAATAAGCGATTTCCAACTTGTTGTGTAATGTTTATGTCCAATGGCCAATGAGCTACGATTTTCTATCTATAATTACTTTTCATATGAAAAGGATTGAAAAGTATTTGTCAGTAGATTGTCGACGTGATTCATGAAAATGACTGCCTGTCTAGCTTGCTAGCTAAGATTTTGAAAGTATGATGTTGACATCAGTCCAATCAAAGCTATGGTAGATATAATGTGATTTGACATAATTGTATCTCTGGCCGATGACCTTGAGCCCTCTTGGATGGGCACTTCTAATGTAACTCTATGGCAGCACCCAAGGGGCTTGAATTACGGATGCACAACCACTACAGAAGCACAACCACTGAGGGACAATGAGTGTTTTTTTTCATAATAAACTATAATGTTTTAGGAATGTGTTTGGATTACCTTTTTGTCATGGATTAAAAAATATTTAGGCTGATTAAATCAAATGATGCTTTAAACAGTGACTGCATGTGGGACATGTGTGTGGACAAACAAACGATCTGGACTGGAGAAGTGGCTTTACTATTCCACATCAGTTACCTATGTGTAAATTCCAATCCTTTCCTCTACCGCCTTTGTAGCTGAGACGATACAGACCACTCCAGGAAGATCATGTGGACTGGTTGGTTGAAGACACAGCCAGACAGACTGTAGCCAACCTAGGCTTGACTTCCTATAGCAGCTCATCAGTGAACAGTAGGGGCCTGCTGTCAAGTTAATTAGGTCCCCGAGAGATTCCAATCTGACAGCACTAGGCCGAGCCAGTGTGCGTCACGCAGTGCGAGCCCGCCCGCCTGCCTGCCTCCCTGTCTGCCTTGCTTCCTTGCTTCCTGTCTGCCTGCCTGCCTGCCTTCCTGCCTGCCTTCCCGCCTCCCTCCCTGCTTGCCCTGATGCCTGGCTCTGGAGGCAGGCGGAAGGATATGGAGGCAGGGGAGAGATCTGAAAGCAGGGGGAGAGAGAACAGAGCTGCTGATGGCTCTGCCTGGGTTTGCTGAGCGGATATCAAGGTGGAGCCCCCCACTGCGGCAGGTAGCCTAGAGGTTAAGAGTATTGGGCCAGTAACCAAAAGGTTGCTTGTTCGAATCCCCAAGCTGATTAGGTGAAAAATCAGCCGACATGCCCTTGAGCAAGGCACTTAACCCTAATTGCATAATAAGTCGTGGGTAAGTGGCTAAAATGTCAAATGTACTGTCTCTGGAATTGTTAAGTGTCTTGGATCCTAAATCCTGGAGTTCTCTCTCGCTCTCTTTAACTCCTCTCTATCTATCAATCTGTGTTCTAGCTATTTATCTCTCTCTCTCTCTCTCGCTTTCTCTCTCTCTCTCTCTCTCTCTCTCTCTCTCTCTCTCTCTCTCTCTCTCTCTCTCACACACACTGGCTCACAGATGGTGGAGGCACACACAGACCACAGCAGAGAGACTCAATCTGGGAGGATCTGCTGTGTGTCTGACTGACAGTATCAGATGTTGAATCAAAGTAACTGAGCTGTGTTGTCTGAATATCTTTCTCCTTGAAGTACGAACGGCCTCCACAGGAAATGCAGCTCTGAAACCCCTGCAAACACAGCGTAGTATCTTCCATTCAGAACAAAAAAGGAACAGTGCCACTGTTTCCCATACATGAATAGAGTCTGATGACAGGATGTAAATAGTGAGATAGTGATGAAGAGAAAGTGGGTTTAGAAGATTCTTTGTGAAAGAGAGAGTAGCTAAAGCGTAAAATCTGTTCAGATGTCTCACTAGCCTGTACGGTTGTGTGTGTGTGCGCATGCATTTCTCTGTGTGCGTGTGTGTGTGTGTATGTGTGTGTGTGTGTGTGTGAAATTGCATGTAAATGCATTTCTGTGTGGTGTGTATGCGTTTCTGTGTGTGTGTTGTGTGTATGCGTTTCTGTGTGTATTGTGTGTGTGTGTGTGTGTGTGTGTGCGTGCGTGTGCGTGCGTGTGTGCGTGCTCCATCCTATACCCAGTGACTGAGACTGCTGAAATGTTTTGGAGGCACACAAAACATGTATGGTCACACTGCAAAAAGAAAGGCGCTATCTAGAATCTAAAAGGGTTCTTCGGCTGTCCCCCTAGGAGAACCCTTTGGAGAACCCTTTTGGGTTCCATGTAGAACTCTCTGTAAAAAAGGTTCTAACTGGAACCAAAAAGCGTTCTCCTGTGGAGATAGCCGAAGAACCCCTTTGGAACCACTCAGCCATGATGATCGGTAGAAATCAGTTTGGGGAAAGAGAACAGTTTAAAGACGTACAGTATAGTACATCAAATATGTTGGAAAATAGATGGTCAAAACCTGTACCTGTACAATCGTATATACATGATCATGTTATTTTATGTTATTCACAGTTATTTCAGTGAAATCTCTGTTGCGGTCTTCACACTACAGTATGTTCATAACAATCAGATGGATATCCTTTACACTAGCTTCCTGCCCCTTCTGTGGTGCATGGGACTACCTCCCTGTGGCAGTGTGGAGTAAGCTTGCTAGCTAGCTAGCATAACCTGAGCAGCACAGTGGGGCCTACAGCTCAGCATCCCAGTGCAGCAGAGCAGAGCAGCTAGCCCGTAGGTCAGGGGTCATTCACCCCCTGATTCATCACACAGCCCACAGAGCTTTCAGCTCCTCTGTCACCTTGACAACCCAGCCCACAGCTACATGCCCTGGCTGAAACCTCGCTATTGATTTAGAGCCTGGTTCTCTCTCTCACCTCTCCCTTCTCTTTCATTCAGAATATATTTCTTGGTAGACTATGCGTGTGTGTGTACTGTTGAGTACATTTGTATCCATATACGAGTGTCCATTAGTTCATGAACTGGTACTTATATGAATGTACTGAATATTCTAATCACACCTCCACATTCCTCCTGGTCTGGTCCACCACATGAAGCCAGGGATGTCCAGGCAGGGCAGGTGTGCAGGCTAGGTCTGTCTGTCTGTCTGTCTGTCTCTATCTATCTCTCTCTCTCTCTCTCTCTCTCTCTCTCTCTCTCTCTCTCTCTCTCTCTCTCTCTCATATGCAGATTTGGCTCCTCTCCAGCTCCCAAGTCAGGCGGGGGCTGTGGGTGGCACTGCCAACTGAGGGCACTGCGGCATTTCAAATGAAAGGCTTGTGTGGAAGAGGATGGCAACCCATTACAGTCATTTCCCCCAGTACTGATGTCATTTCCCCCAGTACTGATGTCATTTCCCCAAGTAATGATGTCATTTCCCCCAGTACTGATGTAATTTCCTCCAGTACTGATGTCATTTCCCCCAGTACTGATGTAATTTCCCCAAGTAATGATGTAATTTCCACAGGTACTGATGTCATTTCCCCCAGTACTGATGGGGATGCAAATATTAGGCATGTATGCTCACACACACACACACACGCACGCACGCGCACACAAACACACACTTTTTTCTCTCACAAGCTATGTACTAGACTCTTTTCCCCTCAGGTCAGACATGCTGGAACTAAAGCTCAAAGTATTCTCAGACAGGACTTAAAAGCCACTTATTTAATTTAATTCACACTGAAGCCCACCTGGGTTGCCTCTTTCTTTTCTCCCTTTCCACCCCCCCACTCTCTCTCTTTTTTTTTTTCTTTCTTTCTTTCTTTCTTTCTCTCCCCATCCCCTCCCCCTCTTCTTTTAAAGTTTGAATTAGATTAAAGTATGATATTTATCCTCAATAAGATACATAGACGTAAGAGCCTCATTGCTTTTTGGCTCCTGTCCGTGTCACTCATTCACGCTGTAAGGAACCCCTACTATGCCATCCCTAAAATCCCTAATTCTTTTGTCTCACTGTTTTCACTTGGCTGGCAGTGGTTTCAGCAGAGGACAACTCCTCAGATGCCAAGAAAATATAAGGATTCGACATGAAGAGGTATGATGGAAGCTCCATGTAGGTATTTGACTACTAAAGAGAACCAAAGGAATACAGCAGGAAGGATCCTGTCTCTGCCATAAAGACTGAAACATCCTTCCCTCATCATCATGTGATGACTTCTTGTTTTGTCAAAGGTCAATGACAATCAGTTTTCTCCTCGGCTCCATCGATTATATTGGTTCACACTAGTGAAACATATTTGTGTGGGTAAATGGTAATTCCTCTCTATCGACATGGACCCGGTTGGTCCTGGGGGTGGATTGGCGAGCAGGGATGGTAGCGGATTCACGTTAATCTTTGCCCTTGAGTTACAACCTTTCCTCTTTCATTAGCATTCCGCTAGCATCTCTGTCAACACTGGAGCTCCAGCAGTCGGGGCTTCCTCACAGCTCCCCAGTGATTGAACGGAGATCATGGATCTTTATTAAATGTTAAACAACCTCCTACGATCTCAGAGTGTTCACGATTCTCTTCTCTTTTTCTCTCTCCATTTCTGAAGTCCGTTCCTGACTTTCTTTTGGCTCTGCATCCACAGAATCATCCTATGTTTGATTAATTTGTCTAAGATTCCTGAAGATTGGAAAGCGGCCGCGGTCATCCCCCTCTTCAAAGGGGGATGACCAGTCTAGACCCATACTGTTACAGACCTATAGTTGAAGTCGGAAGTTTACATACACTTAGGTTGGAGTCATTAAAACTCATTTTTCAACCACTCCACAAATTTCTTGACAACAGACTATAGTTTTGGCAAGTCGGTTAGTACATCTACTTTATTTTTCCAACAATTGTTTACAGACAGATTATTTAACATATAATTAATTCACTGTATCACACTTCCAGTGGGTCAGAAGGTTACATACACTAAGTTGACTGTGCCTTTAAACAGCTTGGAAAATTCCAGAAAATGATGTCTTGGCTTTAGAAGCTTCTGATAGGCTAATTAACATAATTTGAGTCAATTGGAGGTGTTCCTGTGGATGGATTTCAAGGCCTACTTTCAAACTCAGTGCCTTTGCTTGACATCATGGGAAAATCAAAAGAAATCAGCCAAGACCTCAGAATTTTTTTTGTTGACCTCCACAAGTCTGGTTCATCCTTGGGAGCAATTTCCAAACGTCTGAAGGTACCACGTTCATCTGTACAAACAATGGTACGCAAGTATAAACACCATGGGACCACGCAGCAATCATACTGCTCAGTAAGGAGACACCTTCTGTCTCCTAGAGATGAACATACTTCAGTGCGAAAAGCGAAAATCAATCCCAGAACAACAGCAAAAGACCCTGTGAAGATGCTGGAGGAAACAGGTACAAAAGTATCTATATCCACAGTAAAACGAGTCCTATATCAACATAACCTGAAAGGCCGCTCAGCAAGGAAGAAGCCACTGCTCCAAAACCACCATAAAAAAGCCAGACTACCGTTTGTAACTGCACATGGGGACAAAGATCGTACTTTTTGGAGAAATGTCCTCTGGTCTAATGAAACAAAATTAGAACTGTTTGGCTATAATGACCATCGTTATGTTTGGAGGAAAAAGGGGGAGGCTTGCAAGCCGAAGAACACCATCCCAACCGTGAAGCACGGGGGTGGCAGCATCATGTTGTGGGGGTGCTTTGCTGCAGGATGGACTGGTGCACTTCACAAAATTGATGGATTTATTGAAGCAACATCTCAAGACATCAGTCTGGAAGGTAAAGCTTGGTCGCAAATGGGTCTTCCAAATGGACAAATACCCCAAGCATACTTCCAAAGTTGGGCAAAATGGCTTAAGGACAACAAAGTCAAGGGATTGGAGTGGCCATCACAAAGCCCTGACCTCAATCCTGTAGAAAATTTGTGGGCAGAACTGAAAAAGCGTGTGCGAGCAAGGAGGCCTACAAACCTTACTCAGTTACACCAGCTCTGTCAGGAGGAATGGGTCAACATTCACCCAACTATTGTGGGAAGCTTGTGGAAGGCTACCCGAAAGGTTTGACCCAAGATAAACAATTTAAAATACTAATTGAGTGTATGTTAACTTCTGACCCACTGGGAATGTGATGGGGGAAAAAATTAAATAAATGATTCTCTCTACTGTTATTCTGACATTTCACATTCTTAAAATAAAGCTGTGATCCTAACTGACCTAAGACAGAGAATTTTTACTAGGATTAAATGTCATGAATTGTGAAAAACGGAGTTTAAATGTATTTGGCTAAGATGTATGTAAACTTCTGACTTCAACTGTATATCCATCCTGCCCTGCCTTTCTAAAGTCTTCGAAAGCCAAGTGAACAAACATTTCGAATCCCACCGTGCCTTCGCTGCTATGCAGCCTGGTTTCCGAGCTGGTCACGGGTGCACCTCAGCCACTCTCAAGGTCCTAAACGATATCCTTACCGCCATCGATAAAAGACAATACTGTGCAGCCGTCTTCATCGACCTGGCCAAGGCTTTCTACTCTGTCAATCATCGTTTTCTTATTGGCATACTCAACGGCCTTGGTTTCTCTAATGACTGCCTCGCCTGTTCACTAACTACTTCTCAGATAGAGTTCAGTGTGTCAAATCGGAGGGCCTGTTGTCCGAACCTCTGGCAGTCTCTATGGGGGTGCCACAGGGTTCAATTATCGGGCCAAGTCTTTTCTCTGTATATATCAATGATGTCGCTCTTGCTGCTGGTGATTTTGTGATCCACCTCTACGCAGATGACACCATTCTGTATACATCTGGACCTTCTTTGGACACTGTGTTAACAAACAGCCAAACAAGCTTCAATGCTATGCAACACTCCTAGTAAAGCTAGTAAAACTAAATGCATGATCTTCATCCAATCGCTTCCCGAACCTGCCCACACGACTAGCATCACTACTCTGGACGGTTCTGACTTAGAGTATGTGGACAACTGTAAATACCTTGGTGTCTGGTTAGACTGTAAACTATCCTTCCAGACTCACGTTAAAACTTCTTAGGGCTGCAATCCCGTTAACGGGATCGATATGACAACAGCCAGTGAAAGTGCAGGGCGCCAAATTCAAAACAACAATTCCTCAAACATACATGTATCTTATATCGTTTTAAAGGTAATCTTGTTGTTAATCCCACCACAGTGTCCGATTTCAAATTGGCTTTACAGCGAAAGCACCACAAACGATTATGTTAGTTCACCACCAACTCACAGGAAAATTCAGCCATTTTTCCAGCCAAAGAGAGGAGTCACAAAAAGCACAAATAGAGATAAAATGAATCACTAACCTTTGATGATCTTCATCAGATTACACTCATAGGACTTCATGTTACACAATACATGTATGTTTTGTTTTATTTATATAAAAAAATCTCAGTATACATTGGCGCGTTACGTTCACTAGTTCCAAAAACATCCTGTGATATTGCAGAGAGCCACATCATTTGACAGAAATACTCGTTATAAATGTCGATAAATACAATTGTTAGACATGGAAATATAAATATACCTCTCCTTAATGCTACCGCTGTGTCAGATTTCAAAAAAACTTTACGGAAAAAGCAAACCATGCAATAATCTGAGACGGCGACCAGAAAAAAATATGTATCCGCCATGTTGGAGTCAACAGAAATCAGAAATAACATTATAAATATTCCCTTACCTTTGATGATCTTCATTCATTTAGCTACTTTTGTTAGCGCGTTTAGTACACAAATCCAAACGGTCGTGCAGGTCCAGCCGAACGTCTAGTGGAAGCCTTAGGAAGTGCAATATAACCAATATCCCACTGTGTATTCAATAGGGGCTCAGTTGAAAATCGACCAACCTCAGATTTCCCACTTCCTGTTCGGATTTCTTCTCAGATTTTTGCCTGCCATATGAGTTATGTTATACTCACAGACATCATTCAAACCGTTTAAGAAACTTCAGAGTGTTTTCTATCCAATACTAAAATATGATACTATAATACAATAATAATAATAATATAATAATATAATACTAATAATATGCATATATTAGCAACTGGGACTGAGGAGCAGGTCGTTTACTCTGGGCACCTCTGGGCACCTTTCATCCAAGCTACTCAATACTGCCCCTGCAGCCATAAGAAGTTTAGCATCTCCAATCCAAAGTTGAATCTAGATTCTATTTCCTAATTCGCAACAAAGCCTCCTTCACTCATGCTGCCAAACATACCCTCGTAAAACTGACTATCCTACCGATCCTTGACTTCGGCGATGTCATGTACAGAATAGCCTCCAACACTCTACTCAGCAAAATGGATGCAGTCTATCACAGTGCCATCCGTTTTGTCACCAAAGCCCCATATACATACTATTTAGTCAGCCACCAATTGTGCAAGTTCTCCCACTTAAAAAGATGAGAGAGGCCGGTAATTTTCATCATAGGTACACTTCAACTATGAAAATTACATTGTAGGATTTTTAATGCATTTATTTGCAAATTATGGTGGAAAATAAGTATAGCAAGTATAGCATTGATATGTATTGGAATATGTCTCAGTATCTATTTCAGGTGACGTCCCTGTCAGTCTGTGTCCTTCAGCCAAAGTCGCTGTATTGTAATCAAACTGCACAAGTCCCCCCCCCCTCCCTCCCTCCCTCCCTCCCTCCCTCCCTCTCCTCCCCAGTAATTTTAGTGCGTTAGACCCAGCCAGTGAGTCTGTCTCTAAATGTGCCTGTGAGTGGTGCCTGCTGCTAGGATCAGAGGCTCTGTCGCCACGGGGATCCTGAGAATAATTGATGGCAGCCGTATTTACGCCATCAGGTTCCCTGCCACGAGCCAAAATGGCTGCCTGTTCCTACCGAGACGAGAGACGCCCCCCATCGAGGGAGGGGAATACAGGCACGCTGTTTGACAGGCAAAAGGAATGAGTGATAAATAGACAGAGAAAGAGTGAGAAAGAGAGAGGGAGGGAAGGATAGAGAGAAATGAACAAAGAACCACCCTATTCCATTAGTCTTCCTTACAGTAGGGTGCACTCTGATGTTGAGTGGTTGTCTATAAGGTAAAACCAATGGTGATTGGTGGAGTGAAGGTGGTGGTTGTGACTTCTTCTATTCAGTGTGGTGAAATCTATTCAGTGTGGTGAAGATTATTCAGTCTTGTGTATTCTATTCTGTGTGGTGAATTCTATTCTGTGTGGTGAATTCTATTCAGTGTGGTAAAGACTATTCAGTGTGGTGAAGACTATTCAGTTTGGTGAAGACTATTCAGTGTGGTGAATTATTTTCTGTGTGGTGAATTCTATTCAGTGTGGTAAAGACTATTCAGTGTGGTGACGTCTATTCAGTCTGGTGAATTATTTTCAGTATGGTGAAGACTATTCAGTGTGGTGAATTATTTTCAGTATGGTGAAGACTTTTCAGTGTGGTGAAGACTATTCAGTCTGGTGAATACTATTCAGTATGGTGAAGACTATCCAGTGTAGTGAGGACTATTCAGTGTAGTGAAGACTATTCAGTGTAGTGAAATCTATTCAGTGTAGTGAAGACTATTCAGTGTAGTGAAGTCTATTCAGTGTAGTGAAGACAATTCAGTGTAGTGAAGTCTATTCAGTGTAGTGAAGACTATTCAGTGTAGTGAAATCTATTCAGTGTAGTGAAGACTATTCAGTGTAGTGAAGTCTATTCAGTGTGGTGAAGTCTATTTAGTGAGGTGAATTATTTTCAGTATGGTGAAGACTAGTCAGTGTAGTAAAGACTATTCAGTGTGGTGAAGTCTATTTAGTGTGGTGAAGTCTATTTAGTGTCGTGAATTATTTTCAGTATGGTGAAGACTATTCAGTGTAGTGAATACTAGTCACTGTGGTGAAGAATATTCAGTGTGGTGAAGACTATTCAGTATGGTGGAGACTATTCAGTGTAGTGAGGACTATTCAGTGTAGTGAAATCTATTCAGTGTAGTGAAGACTATTCAGTGTAGTGAAGTCTATTCAGTGTAGTGAAATCTATTCAGTGTAGTGAAATCTATTCAGTGTAGTGAAGTCTATTCAGTGTAGTGAAGACTATTCAGTGTAGTGAAGTCTATTCAGTGTGGTGAAGACTATTCAGTGTAGTGAAGACTATTCAGTGTAGTGAAATCTATTCAGTGTAGTGAAGTCTATTTAGTGTGGTGAATTATTTTCAGTATGGTGAAGACTATTCAGTGTAGTGAAATCTATTCAGTGTAGTGAAGTCTATTTAGTGTGGTGAAGTCTATTTAGTGTGGTGAAGTCTATTTAGTGTGGTGTATTATTTTCAGTATGGTGAAGACTATTCTGTGTAGTGAATACTAGTCAGTGTGGTGAAGACTATTCAGTGTAGTGAATACTAGTCTGTGTGGTGAAGACTATTCAGTGTAGTGAAGTCTATTCAGTGTAGTGACGACTATTCAGTGTAGTGACGACTATTCAGTGTAGTGACGACTATTCAGTGTGGTGAAGTCAATTTAGTGTGGTGAATTATTTTCAGTATGGTGAAGACTATTCAGTGTAGTGAAGACTATTCAGTGTGGTGAAGTCTATTTCGTGTGGTGAAGTCTATTTAGTGTGGTGAATTATTTTCAGTATGGTGAAGACTATTCAGTGTAGTGAAGACTATTCAGTATGGTGAAGACTATTCAGTGTAGTGAAGACTATTCTGTGTGGTGAAGACTATTCAGTGAAGTGAAGTCTATTTAGTGTGGTGAATTATTTTCAGTATGGTGAAGACTATTCAGTGTAGTGTAGTCTATTCAGTGTGGTGAAGACTATTCAGTGTAGTGAAGTCTATTCTGTGTAGTGAAATCTATTCAGTGTAGTGAAGTCTATTTAGTGTGGTGAAGACTATTCAGTGAAGTGAAGTCTATTTAGTGTGGTGAATTATTTTCAGTATGGTGAAGACTATTCAGTGTAGTGAAAACTATTCAGTGTAGTGAAATCTATTCAGTGTAGTGAAGTCTATTTAGTGTAGTGAATACTAGTCAGTGTGGTGAAGTCTATTCAGTGTAGTGACGACTATTCAGTGTAGTGACGACTATTCAGTGTGGTGAAGTCAATTTAGTGTGGTGAATTATTTTCAGTATGGTGAAGACTATTCAGTGTAGTGAAGACTATTCAGTGTGGTGAAGTCTATTTCGTGTGGTGAATTATTTTCAGTATGGTGAAGACTATTCAGTGTAGTGAAGACTATTCAGTATGGTGAAGACTATTCAGTGTAGTGAAGACTTTTCTGTGTGGTGAAGTCTATTTAGTGTGGTGAATTATTTTCAGTATGGTGAAGACTATTCAGTGTAG
This sequence comes from Oncorhynchus clarkii lewisi, assembly GCF_045791955.1. Taxonomy (NCBI): domain Eukaryota; kingdom Metazoa; phylum Chordata; class Actinopteri; order Salmoniformes; family Salmonidae; genus Oncorhynchus; species Oncorhynchus clarkii. The sequence goes on from NC_092150.1 coordinate 80,224,230, forward strand.
TGAAGACTATTCAGTATGGTGAAGACTATTCAGTGTAGTGAAGACTATTCTGTGTGGTGAAGTCTATTTAGTGTGGTGAATTATTTTCAGTATGGTGAAGACTATTCAGTGTAGTGAAAACTATTCAGTATGGTGAAGACTATTCAGTGTGATGAATTATTTTCAGTCTGGTGAAGACTATTCAGTGTGGTGACGACTATTCAGTGTAGTGACGACTATTCAGTGTGGTGAAGTCAATTTAGTGTCGTGAATTATTTTCAGTATGGTGAAGACTATTCAGTGTAGTGAAGACTATTCAGTGTAGTGAAGACTATTCAGTATAGTGAAATCTATTCAGTGTAGTGAAGACTATTCAGTGTAGTGAAGTCTATTTAGTGTGGTGAAGTCTATTTAGTGAGGTGAATTATTTTCAGTATGGTGAAGACTAGTCAGTGTAGTGAAGACTATTCAGTGTGGTGAAGTCTATTTAGTGTGGTGAAGTCTATTTAGTGTCGTGAATTATTTTCAGTATGGTGAAGACTATTCAGTGTAGTGAATACTAGTCACTGTGGTGAAGACTATTCAGTGTGGTGAAGACTATTCAGTATGGTGGAGACTATTCAGTGTAGTGAGGACTATTCAGTGTAGTGAAATCTATTCAGTGTAGTGAAGAATATTCAGTGTAGTGAAGTCTATTCAGTGTAGTGACATCTATTCAGTGTAGTGAAATCTATTCAGTGTAGTGAAGTCTATTCAGTGTAGTGAAGTCTATTCAGTGTAGTGAAGACTATTCAGTGTAGTGAAGTCTATTCAGTGTGGTGAAGACTATTCAGTGTAGTGAAGACTATTCAGTGTAGTGAAATCTATTCAGTGTAGTGAAGTCTATTTAGTGTGGTGAAGTCTATTTAGTGTGGTGAAGTCTATTTAGTGTGGTGAATTATTTTCAGTATGGTGAAGACTATTCTGTGTAGTGAAGTCTATTCAGTGTAGTGAAGTCTATTCAGTGTAGTGAAGACTATTCTGTGTAGTGAAGTCTATTCAGTGTAGTGAAGTCTATTCAGTGTGGTGAAGACTATTCAGTGTGGTGAAGACTATTCAGTGTATTGAAGACTATTCAGTGTAGTGACGACTATTCAGTGTAGTGACGACTATTCAGTGTATTGAAGACTATTCAGTGTAGTGACGACTATTCAGTGTGGTGAAGTCAATTTAGTGTGGTGAATTATTTTCAGTATGGTGAAGACTATTCAGTGTAGTGAAGTATATTCAGTGTAGTGACGACTATTCAGTGTAGTGACGACTATTCAGTGTATTGAAGACTATTCAGTGTAGTGAAGACTATTCAGTGTGGTGAAGTCAATTTAGTGTGGTGAATTATTTTCAGTATGGTGAAGACTATACAGTGTAGTGAAGACTATTCAGTGTGGTGAAGTCTATTTCGTGTGGTGAAGTCTATTTAGTGTGGTGAATTATTTTCAGTATGGTGAAGACTATTCAGTGTAGTGATGACTATTCAGTATGGTGAAGACTATTCAGTGTAGTGAAGACTATTCTGTGTGGTGAAGTCTATTTAGTGTGGTGAATTATTTTCAGTATGGTGAAGACTATTCAGTGTAGTGAAAACTATTCAGTATGGTGAAGACTATTCAGTGTGGTGAATTATTTTCAGTCTGGTGAAGACTATTCAGTGTGGTGAATTATTTTCAGTCTGGTGAAGACTATTCAGTATGGTGAATACTATTCAGTGTGGTGAAGACTATTCAGTATGGTGAAGACTATTCAGTCTGGTGAATTATTTTCATTCTGGTGAAGACTATTCAGTGTGGTGAATTCTATTCAGGAGGTAGTGTGGTTGTGATAGAGGAGATAGTGTGTGGTCCTCTCTTCTCTCTCTCGTCTCTCCTCTATCCTCTCTCTTTCTTTCTCTCCTCTCTCTCATCTCTATTCTCTATCTCCTCTCTCTCCTCTGCCTCTCTCTCTACTCTCTCTCCCCTCTCCTCTATCCTATTTCCATTCTATCTTCTCTAACCTATCTCCTCTTCTCTCTCTCTTCTTTCCTCTCTTCTCTCTCCTCTTTCCTATCTCCTTGATCTCCTCTCTCTTCTCTATCTGCTCTCCTATCCCCTCTCTCTATTTAGTGTGGTGAAGTCTATTTAGTGTGGTGAAGACTATTCAGTGTAGTGAGGACTATTCAGTGTAGTGAAGACTATTCAGTATGGTGAAGACTATTCAGTGTAGTGAGGACTATTCAGTGTAGTGAAGACTATTCAGTGTGGTGAAGACTATTCAGTGTAGTGAAGACTATTCAGTGTAGTGAAGTCTATTCAGTGTGGTGAAGTCTATTTAGTGTGGTGACGTCTATTTAGTGTGGTGAATTATTTTCAGTATGGTGAAGACTATTCAGTGTAGTGAATACTAGTCAGTGTGGTGAAGACTATTCAGTGTAGTGAAGTCTATTCAGTGTAGTGAATACTAGTCAGTGTGGTGAAGACTATTCAGTGTAGTGTAGTCTATTCAGTGTAGTGAAGACTATTCAGTGTAGTGTAGTCTATTCAGTGTAGTGAAGACTATTCAGTGTAGTGACGACTATTCAGTGTGGTGAAGTCTATTTGGTGTGGTGAAGTCTATTTAGTGTGGTGAAGTCTATTTAGTGTGGTGATGTCTATTTAGTGTGGTGAATTATTTTCAGTTTGGTGAAGACTATTCAGTGTGGTGAAGTCTATCTCCTTGATCTCCTCTCTCTTCTCTATCTGCTCTCCTATCCCCTCTCTCTCTTCTCTCTCCTCCCTTTTTCCTCTCTCTTCTCTCTCTCTCCTCTCTCCTCTATCCTCTTTCTTATCTCCTCTCTTCGCTATCCTATCTCCTCTCTTCTCTCTCCTCTTTCCTCTATCCTTTCCTCTCTCCTCTCTCCTCTATCCTCTCTTCTCTCTCCTCTTTCTTCTATCTTATCTCCTCTCTTCTCTCGCCTCCCTCTCCTCTCTCTTCTCTCTTCTTGCTCTTCTTTCTCCTCTCTCTCTCGCCTCTCTCCTCTCTTTCTCTTTCTTCTTTGTCTCTCCTCTCCCTCTCTTTCCTCTCTCTCCCCTCTCCTCGCTCTCCTCTCTCTCCTCTCTCCACTCTCTCCTCTCTCTCTCTCCTCTGTCTCTCTCTTCTGTCTCTCTCTTCTATGTCCTCTCTCTTCTCTCTCCCCTGTCTCTGTCTCTCATCTCTCTCCTCTCGCCTATGTCCTCCCTCTCCTCTCTCCTCTCTCTCTCCTCTCTTCTCTATCTCTCCTCCCTTCTCTATCTCTCATCTCTTTAACCTCTATCTGCTCTATCTCTATACTCTGTCTCTCTCTTCAAAGTCCTCTCTCTCCTCTCTCCACTCTCTCCTCTCTCTCTCTCTCCTCTGTCTCTCTCTTCTGTCTCTCTCTTCTGTCATCTCTCTCCTCTCTTCTCCCTCTCTCCTCTCTCCTCCCTCTCTCATCTCTCTCTCTCCTCTCTCCTTTCTCTCTTCTCTTTCCTCTGTCTCTCTCTCTCATCTCTCTCCTATGTCCTCTATCTACTCTCTCTTCTCTGTCTCTCTCTTCTAAGTCCTCTCTCTCCTCTCTATCCACTCTCTTCATCCTCTGCTCTCTCATCTCTTCTCTCTCTCTCTCTCTCTCTCTCTCTCTCTCTCTCTCTCTCTCTCTCTCTCCTCTCACCACCATTGTGGCGGCCGTGTGAGGGATAGAGGAAATGACCTACATAACGGCGCTCCCTCGCCTCAGCTGTCTTTTGTATTTCAAGAGGGTATGAATAATTTAACGCCTTCCTCCCGTCGCAAGTTGACAGCCCTCAATAAAATTAACCAAGTTAACGAGCGCCGGTGACAATCAACGCCCCCGAATTCAAAGGGGCCGCTGTATGAAGCCCTAGGAAGGTGCCACAGGCGACGCACCAGTCACTCAAATACTTTGGGAAATGGTAGAGAGAGAGAGAGATTGGAAGGTGAAATATTAGGCTGCTGTTTGGTATTCAGCACCATTGTTTGCCATAGATCATGCTCCCGTATGGCAATCCCAGAGAAGAGGAGCCTCATGTAAAGAGGTGATAAAGTTAGGTCAGACTAGTAGTGTGTTGTCATTGATCGTCATTATTGAAACTGATTTGGCTGCAATGGATAGTTGAACGTTTTAGGGATTATGGTGTTTTCATGAATACTGGTACACAGAGGCACACATAGACACACGCACAGACACACACACACGCACAGACACACACACACAGTCACACACCCCCCTCCCCCGCCCACTCACACACCCCCTCCCCCGCCCACTCACACACACACACTTGCTCACCACGATCTCATGCTGGGGAGATGTGTGCAAAAGTATAGTGCACTTGTGCCTCCAGCTATGGGCTGGGGCTCTGTGGGAGAAAGTCAATTACGGGGAGATGAACCTGCCTGGGGTGAACATATTGGAGGGAGATAACGCTGTGCTCAAGATGTCCGCCGCCAACTCCTAGCATTCCCCTGGCTGTTTGGGCGTGGAGCCCTGCTCTTTGACCTCCTCCATAGTTACAGGCAGATAGGGTACGGTGGGAACCAAATAAAGATCATCTGTTATCTGGAGAGTTGCTTAGTGCCCACACACACACCCCGCCACCTTGTCTGGGTCGAAATGCCCTAAACAAGGTGTGTGGGATAGAAGATTGAGCAGTTTGAGCTGTTTGAAAGACTAACTCTTAGAGTCCAGCCTGAATATACACCCTTAGCTCTCATTGGAAGGCTTGGATAAGAGTTAGAATAGCCTTCCCATCATGATGGTGTTTCAGTGTGTGGATGTGGCACATTGACATAGGTTCCTCTGAGGCAGGGAGACTGTGGGAACTATCAGGCTTATGGGACGACAATAACAGCAGCATACTGCAAACAGTGGGAGGAATCCTTTGTTGTTGGTCTTCTCCGACTGATTTGGGATTCAGCACACGCACCGCCATGCCCACCACCACTCAAGCACTCATGTGGAGCCTTGATGGGTAGAGGATAGAGAAAGGGGGGAGAGAGAGAGAAAGAGAGGATGTATGGAAATATATAACAGAGTGAAAACACTCCCAGTCTCCCACAGACACACATGTGTACACACACATATATGCGCACACATGTAAACACACACACACAAAAATCCCCCTCCCCCACACATATACACTTTTCCGTGACCTTCCCCTCCTAGCCATGACATGCTGCAGGGACATAGAGAGGAGCCTCTAGCCGTTGTGTGGCTCCGTCATGTCTGAACGACAGCAGCACAGCAACAGTGGGGAAGGAGGGAAAAGCTGGGGAGAAAGGAGAAAGACCCATTGGAGAAAGCCTTAAGCTCGTTGCTGCTTTGGATTAGCAGTCTTCCGTTTCAAACTGTGCCCGATGTAGATTGTTCTTCAAATGTTGAGGGAGAGAAGCGGTGGCGCGTCAGAGCGTAAGTCTCTGTCAGAAAAGCAATCAGCGGCTCCAGTGCCTTCCCTCCTGCAGTGGTCTGATTACAGCATTAGGCTGAGCCCACTTCCTTTCCTTCCCCTTGTGTGGGAAATCATTTCAGCTCCGTAAAGAACTTTGAGAGAAAAGAGAAGTTAATTAAGATTAATTAACTTTTTAATGACGGACGTACATTCTGACAAACTGTGCATGTAGCCAAAGGCGTTTTGTCCTAACTACTTTATTTCTTTCCTTACTCCAGTTGGGTGTTTTGTTAGACAGAAAAAAACATCTCTCCCGATCTTTTATCCTGGTTGACGAAGATATACAAGTGCTTCCCTATAATGAGGATTTGGTACCTAATGGAATGTTAGAGAGCTCTATTCTATGTTATTCTATGTTATTCTATTTTATTCTATGCAATTCTATATCCTATCCTACTGTACTCTATTACTGTATGCCAGCCAAGGCTGTTGAAAAGGTGTGTGTGTGTGTGTGTGTGTGTGTGTGTGTGTGTGTGTGTGTGTGTGTGTGTGTGTGTGTGTGTGTGTGTGTGTGTGTGTGTGTGTGTGTGTGTGTGTGTGTGTGTGTGTGAGTGAGTGAGAGAGCCATGCAGGCAGACTGACTAACATGCTGATTACAATGGCTGACTACACTGACTTCACCGGCCAGCTGTTGCTAGCTAGTTTGTCCTGGGAGATGAACATTGGGTTGTTATTTTACCTGATGTGCAAATGGTCCTCTTTTTAGCTGGGAGTCCTACTGGAGAGAAGGAAACAAAGATGCCGACGGAGAGGCAGACGTGGAGGGGTCTTAGTGAGATTGAGACTCCGGGCGACCCGTCCTACATTACGGAGCATACTACTCGCCAATGTTCCATCATTAGTGAATAAACCTGACAAACTCAGAGTGAGGATCTCCTTCCGGAGGGACATCAGATTCTGCAACGTACTCTGTTCTTCTGAGACCTGCTTTCTTCCGACATCCAAACAGATGATATACAACGACCGGGTTTGACAGTTCATCGAGAGAATAGGAAGTGAACAAAAGCAGAGGGCTCTGCTCATTGACCAACAACACGTGGTGCGATGGAGGAAACGTACAGGAACTTCTGCTCTCCCGACTTGGAAAACCTGGTCATCAAATGTCACCCTTTAACCTTCAGAGACAGTTCTCAGGTCTGTATATATTCGCCTCAAGCTGACAGCAAAAATACTCTCAAAGATCTTCATTGAACCCTGAACAAACTGGAGACGGCATACCTAAAGGCAGCGTTCATTGTCGCGGGGAACTTTAACAAAAATAATTTGAGGTCCTCGTCTCCAAATTACGATCGCCATGCTGAAGAAAGAGAAAGTAACTGAACTGAATGACTTCCGACCTGTAACACTCACTTCTGTCATCATGAAGTGTTTTAAACACCACATCACCTCCTGCCTCCCCGAGACTCTCGACCTGCTCCAATTTGCCTACCGACCCACAGACAACGCAATCACCTCCTCCACACTGATCCTGAACACTGGGGCCCCACAAGGGTGTGCCCTCAGTCCCCTCCTGTACTCCCTGTATAGCCACAACTGCATAACCTCACACAGTTCAAACTCCATCATTAAGTTCGCTGAAGACACAACAGTAGTAGACCAACAACAACGAGACGGACTACAGAGAGGAGGTAGGCACTCTGGTGCCACGGTCATCAAGTTCCTCGGCGTACACATCTCTGAGGAGCTGAAATGGTCAAACCACACGGTCACGGTGGTGAAGAAGGCACGACAGCGACTCTTCAACCTCAGGAGGCTGAAGAAATTCATCCTGTCCCCAAGGGCCCTCACAGTGTTCTACAGGAGCACCAATGAGAGCATACTGTCGAGCTGCATCACAGCCTGGTCCGGCAACTGCAACACTGCTGACTGCAAGGCTCTAGAGAGGGTGGTTCCCTCAGCCGGTGCCATCAGACCATCAGGCTGCTGAATAAGTCTGCTCCCCAGACTCCCCCCACCCACTGCTCCTCCTATGGACATTCTACCCCCTGCTTGGCAATGTAGACACTTGTTCACGCCTGTGAGCGGTGTGGGTCTTTGGGGTTCAGAGCCTGGTCGACTGTCTGCTCTGTGTGAGAGGAGGTATGCTGTGCTGCTGCATGCCGATGAGCAACAGCGATCAAGAGGGGAGAGAAGGAGAAAGGGGGAGTGTGTGTGTGTGTGTGTGTGTGTGTGTGTGTGTGTGTGTGTGTGTGTGTGTGTGTGTGTGTGTGTGTGTGTGTGTGTGTGTACCAGAAGTAAGGACATTTATTTTAGGTTTAGAGGTTTAGGGTTAGAATTAGGATTAGGGGTTAGGAGATAGTGTTGGGTTAGGGTGTGTGTGTGTGTCTGCTGGTCCTTGCCTGTAGAGTGGGCCTGGACCAGCCTCTTTATCCCTGGTGTCACAGTTGTTTTACATTCTGTTGGTGTAGGCTGGAGTCAAACAGCAGCCAGACAGCCAGCCACATCCCTTATCCAGCCCTCCCTACACGCAGCCCCATACACTGACATTCAATCATCTCTCTCCGTCTCTGTCTGCATCCTCTCTCCCTCTCTCGCACACACACACACACAAACACATGTACGCACACTCCCCCTTTCTCTGTCTCCCATGTCCCTCTCTCTCTCTCCGTGTGCTATGCAGTATACGTGTAGACATGTGGGTCTGTTTATATGCTCTATACCATCTCTGTGCTTTAGTAACGCCCTCTCTTCAGACACGGCGACCAGCCCGGGTCAGCCCAGCCCACATCTCCCACAGGAAACATACAGAAATACATTCAAATCAACACATCCACTTTGCATGTGAAACGCAGTAAATACACCACAGATCCAGTCAATATCTTAATACTACCTGATGTTAGTTGAAGCTTTAGACAGACCAGGGCTTATGATGATAGTCTCTCAGCCTCCACAGCTGCAGAAGTCTCTCTCTCTCTCTCTCTCTCTCTCTCTCTCTCGTTCTCTCTCTCTCTCTCTCTCTCTCTCTCTCTCTCTCTCTCTCTCTCTCTCTCTCCCTCTCTCTCTCTCTCTCTCTCTCTCTCTCTCTCTCTCGTTCTCTCTCATGTGGAAGGAAGATGGTGCTGGGGGATCAGAGTAGCACATCAGAAGTCTCTCTCTCTCTGTCTCTCTCTCTGTCATGTGGAAGGAAGATAGTAGTGGGGGATCAGAGTAGCACATCAGAAGTCTCTCTCTCTCTCTCTCTCCCTCTCTCTCTCTCTCTCTCTCTCTCGTTCTCTCTCATGTGGAAGGAAGGTGGTGCTGGGGGATCAGAGTAGCACATCAGAAGTCTCTCTCTCTCTCTCATGTGGAAGGAAGATGGTGCTGGGGGATCAGAGTAGCACATCAGAAGTCTCTCTCTCTCTCACTCTCTGTCATGTGGAAGGAAGATGGTGCTGGGGGATCAGAGTAGCACATCAGAAGTCTCTCTCTCTCTCTCTCTCTCTCTCTCCTTGTCTCTCTCTCTCGTTCTCTCGTTCTCTCTCATGTGGAAGGAAGATGGTGCTGGGGGATCAGAGTAGCACATCAGAAGTCTCTCTCTCTCTCTCTCTCCTTGTCTCTCTCCTTCTCTCTCTCTCTCTCTCTCTCTCTCTCTCTCTCTCTCTCTCTCTCTCTCTCATGTGGAAGAAAGATGGTGCTAGGGGGTCAGAGTAGCACATCAGAAGTCTCTCTCTCTCTCTCCTTGTCTCTCTCTCTCTCTCTCTCTCTCTGTCTCTCTCTCTCTCGTTCTCTCGTTCTCTCTCATGTGGAAGGAAGGTGGTGCTGGGGGATCAGAGTAGCACATCAGAAGTCTCTCTCGTTCTCTCTCCTGTGGAAGGGAGGTGGTGCTTGGGAATCAGAGCAGAGGGTGATCAATAGGAGTGAGAGGGGATCCATGTATGCCCATGTGAGCGTGTGTGTACTTCTGTGTTTGTGTGTGTGTGTGTGTGCCTGCCTGCCTGCCTGCATAAGTGCGTGTGTATGTGTGTGTGCGTCTGCCTGCATGTGTGGTTGTGTGTGTGCGTGAGCGTTTGTGTGTGTGTATGTGTGTGAAGCCTGAGAGGTTATCAGGTGTACCCTGAGTCCCAGGCCAGCAGAGAGCAGAACAGGCAGTAGAGCAGCAGGCTAGAACCGCAGCCAGAAAGCCAATGACCTAGAGAGAGGACATCTCTGCCTGGCACATACCCCAATAAAGTTCTATGGCCAAAAAATACATACGAACCGAAACAACTGCTCATACCCCCCCACCCACCCATCTGCCCATACCTCCCCACCACCCAACTGCCCATACCCCCCCACCACTCATCTGCCCATACCCCCCCACCACCCAACTGCCCATACCCCCACACCACCCATCTGCCCATACCCCTCCACCACCCAACTGCCCATACCCCCCCACCACCCATCTGCCCATACCTCCCCACCACCCAACTGCCCATACCCCCCCACCACCCATCTGCCCATACCTCCCCACCACCCAACTGCCCACACCCCCCACCCACCCATCTGCCCATACCTCCCCCACCACCCAACTGCCCATACCTCCCCACCACCCAACTGCCCACACACCTCCCCCACCACCCAACTGCCCGTACCTCCCCTACCACCTTACTGCCCATACCTCCCCCACCACCCAACTGCCCATACCTCCCCCACCACCCTACTGCCCATACCTCCCCCACCACCCAACTGCCCATACCTCCCCACCACCCCACCACACAACTGCCCATACCTCCCCCACCACCCAACTGCCCATACCTCCCCACCACCCCACCACCCAACTGCCCATACCTCCCCCACCACCCTACTGCCCAACTGCCCATACCTCCCCCACCACCCTACTGCCCATACCTCCCCCACCACCCAACTGCCCTTACCTCCCCTACCACCCTACTGCCCATACCTCCCCCACCACCCAACTGCCCATACCTCCCCCACCACCCTACTGCCCATACCTCCCCCACCACGCAACTGCCCATACCTCCCCACCACCCCACCACACAACTGCCCATAGCCCACCCCCACCACCCAACTGCCCATACCTCCCCCACCACCCATCTGCCCATACCTCCCCCACCACCCAACTGCCCATACCACCCCACTACCCAACTGCCCATACCCCACCACCCAACTGCCCATACCTCCCCACCACACAACTGCCCATACCTCCCCACCTTCCCACCACCCAACTGCCCATACCTCCCCACCACCCAACTGCCCGTACCTCCCCACTACCCAACTGCCCATGCCTCCCCCACCACCCAACTGCCCGTACCTCCCCACCACCCAACTGCCCATACCTCCCCACCACCCAACTGCCCATACCTCCCCACCACCCCACCACCCAACTGCCCATACCTCTCCACCACCCAACTGCCCATACCTCCCCACCACCCAACTGCCCATACCTCCCCACCTCCCTACCACCCAACTGCCCATACCTCCCCACCACCCAACTGCCCATACCCCACCCCCACCACCCAACTGCTCATACCTCCCCACTCACCCAACTGCCCATACCTCCACACTCACCCAACTGCCCATACCTCCCCACCACCCAACTGCCCATACCTCCCCCACCACCCAACTGCCCATACCACCCCACCACCCAACTGCCCATACCTCCCCCACCACCCAACTGCCCATACCTCCCCCACCACCCTACTGCCCATACCTCCACCACCACCCAACTGCCCATACCTCCCCACCACCCCACCACACAACTGCCCATACCCCACCCCCACCACCCAACTGCCCATACCCCCCCTCCACCCACACCCCCCCACCACCCAACTGCCCATACCCCCCACCACCCCACCACCCAACTGCCCATACCCCCCCTCCACCCACACCCCCCTCCACCCAACTGCCCATACCCCCCTACCACCCAACTGCCCATACCCCCCCCACCCAACTGCCATACCCCACCCCCCCACCCACCTGCCCATACCCCACCCCCCACCCAACTGCCCATACCCCCACCACCCAACTGTCCACACCCCCCACCCCTTACCCAACTGCCCATACCCCCCCACCCAACTGCCCATACCCCCTCACATCAACTGCCCATACCCCACCCCCCCACCCACCTGCCCATACCCCACCCCCACCCAACTGCCCATACCCCCACCACCCAACTGTCCACACCCCTCACCCAACTGCCCATACCCCCCCACCCAACTGCCCATACCCCCACACAACAACTGCCCATACCCTCCCACCCCCCCACCCAACTGCCCATACCCCCCACCACCCAACTGCCCATTCCCCACCACCCAACTGCCCATACCCCCCACCACCCAACTGCCCACACCCCCCCACCCAACTGCCCATACCCCCTTGTCAGAAATGAATTCATAGACACATCATTGTGTTGCACGTTTCTGTTCTAGGCACACGCACACACGCATACATGCACACACACGGCTCAGAATGCGACACATTGATCCTCATTTGACATCTCTATTTTGGACAAGTTTTGAAGGGTAAAGTTTCAGCAACTGAGAGACTGACCCTTTTTTGCGGCCCTTTACCTCGGCAGCCCTCCTGACCCCCAGGGACAGAGGGCTTGGTATGAACGCTCCGGCATCTGATGCCTGCGGGGAAGGGAAGGAGTCTTCATTTTATCTCTTCCAGAAAATGCATCAGGAGCAGCCCTCATCATTTTTATAGCTAAAGTCTCCCTCCAGTGTCTGTCTCACCGTCTCAGGATTCACAAATAAAACAGGAGCCTCTGTGAGGGAGGGAGGGAGGGAGGGAGGGAGGGAGGGAGGGAGGGAGGGAGGGAGGGAGGGAGAGGATAAAAATGGAAGGAGAGAAGAGTAGGCCAGAAGAGGAGGCCATTAGAGGCTTCAGAGAGAGACAGAGAGAGAGAGAGTAAGATGTTTAAAGCCAGCTGGAGTGTGGAGCGCTTATGTAGCCTGACCTTGGAGGTATGCTGGGACTGAGAGACACCTTCATCGGTGTCACTGTCCCCAGGAGGGACGGGGAACAAAGTGGGGGGTGGAGGGGGTGGGGAAGGGTGTCCCTATAGAGTCACTGGGATAGTGCCAGCTCCACCACAAGGACAGCAGTATCCATCCCCCCACTGCCCACATGACTGATAAGCAGGGCGGTGCATTGACTTTACTGTGAGCTCAAATGTTTGTGACCCTAGTCATGATAAAAGGATATCTGTTTTTGACAGTTATCATAAACACAATACTTACACAGGCACTGGAATTGTTTATTATGCAGCCATTAGGTAATCTGTGGAAGATATTAACATCTATACATCTGGTATATGGAGTATAGCTTTGTTACCTTGGAAACTGACCATTCAGTATGTTGTGTAATACAGCGCATGCAGGTATGGTGATAGAGGCACTGCTTCCAAATGAGGTCACTATTGATCATCTGAGATCTCCCTCACTTCCCCTTGACATCTCACACTTGCCTCTCTCTCCCTCCCTCCCTGCCTCTCTCTCTCTCCCTCCCTACCTCCCACATTTAAGAACAAAAAACATCTTCAGAAAATGTCAAATTAAATGTCCTTGTATTGTTCTCCTAACGTTCAATAAAATATTGTGCACAGCATCTATAACAACCACCATAAACATTCCCCAAAAGTTGTCATTATGTTTCCAGGTAATGGAACAGATTCTACCAGTAATGATTTAAGAACATACTGCCGCTACAAAATGTGAGAGGAATAGAAAATGGTTCTGAGAAAACATTACTGGAACGTTAAAAACACCCATAACAACAAGCAGGAAATATTCCCACAATGCTCAAAGAAAGTTATAGTGTGACATTATGACCTGGTTTTTCCAGAAACGTTTCATTAACATCATTCAGCAATCATGTCTGGATTCAATTAAAGGGGTTGTGAGAAAACATTTCTGCAACATTCCGCTAACATTAAAAACTTGTTAGGGCTAGGGTCCTTTTTTCAGAATTTCCACTTGACTGACGTGCCCAAAGTAAACTGCTTGTTATTCAGGCCCAGAAGCCAGGATATGCATAGAATTGGTACCATTGGATAGATAACACCTTGAAGTTTGTAGAAATGTAAAGATAATGTATGAGACTGTAACACAATTCATATGGTAGCCCAAAATCCTAAAGAAAAACCAAAAGCATTTCCTATGGCTTCCACTAGATGTCAACAGTCTTTTTTCAAGGTTTCAGGCTTGTTTCTTCCAAAACGAGGAAGAATTTTGAGATTTGGTACAAGGAGTCACAGTTGAAAATCAGTCTGTGGGCGCCCGACGAGGACGCGCACTTGCTAATTTGACTTTTTTATTGAACATACTTCTTTCCGTATGAAATATTATAGTTTATTTACATTTTAGGGTACCTGAGGATTGTATAGAAACGTAGTTTGACTTGTTTTATCAAAGTTTAGCTGTAGCTTTTTGGAGTCCCTTGTCTGCATGTTGAACGAGTGGATTACTGAAATCGATGGCGCCAACTAAACAGACTTTTTGGGATATAAAGAAGGATTTTATCTAACAAAACGACCATGCATGTTGTCGCTGGGACCCTTGGGATTGCAAACAGGAAGATTTTCAAAAAGTATGTGATTATTTAATCGCTATTTGTGATTTTATGAAGCCTATGCTGGTTGAATAATATGTTTATGCGGGGTGCCATCCTCAAACAATCACATGGTATGCTTTCGCTGTAAAGTTTGTTGTAAATTGGACAATGCAGTTAGATTAACAAGATATAAGATACGTACACATAAATGTTTAATATTACGATTATTTATTGGAATTGCTTGCCCTCCAATTTCACCGGATGTTGTCGACAGGTGTCCCGCTGATGGGACACCTAGCCCAAAATGATCTGAGACACCTACCCAGGTATACAATCTTCAAATCAAATTTTATTTGTCACATGCGCCCTTAACTTCTTGGATATAGGGGGCGCTATTTTCATTTTTGGATGAAAAACGTTCCCGTTTTAAACAAGATATTTTGTCACGAAAAGATGCTCGACTATGCATATAATTGACAGCTTTGGAAAGAGAACACTCTGACGTTTGCAAAACTGCAAAGATATTGTCTGTGAGTGCCACAGAACTGATGTTACAGAAAAAAAACAGATAAAAATCCAATCAGGAAGTGACGCATTTTTTGAAACCGCCTCATGGCAATGACTGATATGGCTGTGGAGTAGCTAGGAGTCAGCTTACGTTTTCCACGTTTTCCCCAAGGTGTCTGCAGCATTGTGACGTATTTGTAGGCATATCATTGGAAGATTGACCATAAGAGACTACATCTACCAGGTGGTCGCTTGGTGTCCTCCGTCACAATTATTGCGTAATCTCCAGCTGCAGTATTTTTCCGTTTGCTTCTGATGAGAAACCAACTGCCACGAATGATTTATCATCGAATAGATATGTGAAAAACACCTTGAGGATTGATTCTAAACAACGTTTGCCATGTTTCTGTCGATATTATGGAGCTAATTTGGAAAAAAGTTGGCCATTGTAGTGACTGCATTTTCGGGGGTTTTTCTTAGCCAAAAGTGATGAACAAAACGGAGCTATTTCTCCTACACAAATAATATTTTGGGAAAAAATTAACATTTGCTATCTAACTGAGAGTCTCGTCATTGAAAACATCCGAAGTTCTTCAAAGGTAAATTATTTTATTTGAATGCTTTTCTTGTTTTTGTGAAAATGTTGCCTGCTGAATGCTAGGCTTAATGCTATGCTAGGCTATCAATACTCTTACACAAATGCTTGTGTAGCTTTGGTTGAAAAGCATATTTTGAAAATCTGAGATGACAGTGTTGTTAACAAAAGGCTAAGCTTGTGTTTCAATATATTTATTTCATTTCATTTGCGATTTTCATGAATAGGAAACGTTGCGTTATGGTAATGAGCTTGAGGCCGAGCAGTTGTCATACCAGGCAGTGATGCAACCCGTCAGGATGCTCTCGATGGTGCAGCTGTAAAACCTTTTGAAGATCTGAGGACCCATGCCAAATCTTTTCAGTCTCCAGATGGGGAATATGTTTGTTGTGCCCTCTTCATGACTGTCTTGGTGTGTTTGGACCATGTTAGTTTGTTGGTGATGTGGACGACAAGGAACTTGAAGCTCTCAACCTGCTCCACTACAGCCCCGTCGCTGAGAATTGGGGAGTGCTCGGTCCTCCTTTTCCTTTAGTCCACAATCATCTCTGACCTCCTCCCTATAGGCTGTCTCATCGTTGTCAGTAATCAAGCCTACCACTGTTGTGTCATCAGCAAACTTAATGATGGTGTTGGAGTCGTGCCTGGCCATGCAGTCATAAGTGAACAGGGAGTACAGGAGGGGACTGAGCATGCAACCCTCAGGGGCCCCCATGTTGAGGATCAGCGTGGCGGATGTGTTGATACCTACTCTTACCACCTGGGGGCGGCCCGTCAGGAATTCCAGGGTCTAATTTGAACAGTTTCTCACAGCAGGAAAATAATACTGCAGCAACAGGAATTGTATATTACTATGTGAATTATAATTACTGGACATTTTTGTAAGGCATAAATACATTTTATTTTTCTTGTCTTGAATACACTACACATTTTAATTTTCTGCAGCACATGAACAGGCCTCCTGCAACAGGATGGTCATATGAAGATCCCATATAGGCCTAGCAACTAAATAAAACTAAAACGTTCCTTTTTCAGGACCCTGTCTTTCAAAGATAATTCGTCAAAATCCAAATAACTTTACAGATTTTCATTGTAAAGGATTTAAACATGGTGTCCTATGCTTGTTCAATGAACCATAAACAATTAATGAACATGCACCTGTGGAACGGTCGTTATCTTCTTCGGGCTAGGAGGCAGTATTCGGAATTTTGGATGAATGAGGTGCCCAAAGTAAACTGCCTGCTACTCAGGCCCAGAAGCTAGGATATGCATATAATTGGTAGTATTGGATAGAAAACACTCTACCTTTTCCAAAACTGTTACAATAATGTATTTGAGTATAACAGAACTGATATTGCAGGTGAAAACCCGAGGACAATCCATCCAGATTGTATTTTTTTCAGCTCACCTCTGATGACAATTGCTGGGAATGGGAATATAAAAGGAAGTCCTACCAGATTGCAGTTCCTAGGGCTTCCACTAGATGTCAGCAGTCTTTAGAAAGAGTTTTGGGCTTGTTTTTTGAAAAATTAGCTAGAATTTGTAGTTTTTCTAAGTGTCTCCCATTTTGGCTGTAGTGTTTGTAGCGCATTCCGGTAAGTGCGCGTACTAAATAACTACGTTATTTATCTCCGGTAATGGTCTCCGGTATTCTCCATCTTCAATTATATTGTTTATTTACATAATAGGGTACCTGAGGATTGATTAGGAACATTGTTTGACTTGTTTAGAAGAAGTTTATTGGTAACTTACGGGATTAATTTTGTATGCATTTTGAACGAGGGACACCGGTGGATTACTGAGTTAAGCACGCCATTGAAACTTGCTTTTTTGGGATATAAAGAAGGACTTTATCGAACAAAAGGACCATTTGTTATGTAGCTGGGACCCTTGTTATTGCAACCAGATGAAGATCTTCAAGTGATTTATTTTATCGCTATTTTTTACTTTCGTGACGCATCTGCTTGGTTGCAAAATGTATGTAATGCTTTTGTGTGCGGTGCACTGTCTTCAGATAATCTCATGGTGTGCTTTCGCCGCAAAGCCTTTTTGAAATCTGACAACGCGGCTGGATTAACAAGAAGTTAAGCTTTTAAATCACATATGTCAGAGTCAAGGCCCGCGGGCCACATCCGGCCCGCAAGAAGGTTTTTTACGGCCCCTGGGATGATCTTGATTTATTATTAGAACCGGCCCGCAGCAAGCCGGCAGCCCGCAGATCTTTTACACGCACCAATACTACATTTCCCACAATGCAAAGGTGACGCACCGAGCAGTAGGCTGCTTCATTTCAATATTTATTGGCACAGCAGTCGTCAGCATCACAGTAAAATTAACTTTCAGATACCCATCAAAAATGGCAAAACGGAAGGTGGATACTGAGAACCGGGGGTTTCAAACAAGGTGGGAGTCGGAGTATATGTTCACGAAGGTAGCTGGAAAACCTGTGTGTCTTCTGTGTGGAGAAAGTGTGGCGGTACTGAAAGAGTATAATCTGAGACGACATTATGAAACGAAACACGCGGACAAAAACAAGAATATGGACATGGAACAAAGGCTACAAAAGGCAGAGGAATTAAAACGAGGCCTCAAATCTCGACAGGCTCTGTTCAAAAAAGCCAAATCACAAGGCCAGGCTGCTGTCAAGGCCAGTTTTATTTTGGCAGAAGAGATCGCTAAATCAGCCCGGCCATTTACGGAGGGGGATTTCATCAAAAACTGCATGATTAAAGTTTGTGACGAAGTTTGCCCAGAAAAAAGGCAACTCTTTTTAAATGTGAGTCTGAGCAGAAACACCATTGCCGAGAGAGTAGACCAGTTGTCCATCAATCTAAAAGAGCAGCTTGTGAAAAAGGGAAAAGATTTTATTGCATATTCCTTGGCTGTGGATGAGAGCACCGACATTTCTGACATTGCCCAGTTGTCAATTTTCATCCGCGGAGTGGACTCCAACCTAAGCGTGACAGAGGAGTTTTTGGCTTTACGTCCTATGCATGGCACAACTACGGGGCATGATTTGTATGAAGAGGTGTCAAGATGTGTAAATGAGATGGAGCTGCCTTGGGAAAAACTCGTGGGTTTGACAACCGACGGAGCACCTGCGATGTGTGGACACAGGAGCGGACTGGTGGCGAAGATACGGGAAAAGATGCAAGAGGAAAACGCGACAGGTGAGCTGACAGCTTATCATTGTATCATACACCAGGAAGCGTTGTGCGGTAAAGCCTTGAAAATGGAGCATGTAATGAGCATCATCACGCGCACAGTTAACTTTATCAGAGCCAAAGGTTTGAATCACCGCCAGTTCAAGGCATTTCTGACGGAGTTAGAAACGGAGCATGGTGATTTGCCTTATCACACAGAGGTGCGATGGCTAAGCCAGGGAAAGGTGCTTCAAAGATGTTTCGAGCTTCGTGAGGAGATTTGTCTGTTCTTGGACAGCAAAGGGAAAGACACAACACAACTCCGAGACGAAATGTTTCTGTGTGAAATGGCTTTTCTGTGTGACATTACGAGTCATCTGAATGCAATAAACTTGCAGCTGCAGGGTCGGGATCGTGTCATCTCTGATATGTACAGTACAGTGAAGGCATTTAAAACCAAACTGACTCTGTGGGAGACGCAGATGCGGAAAGAAAATTTGAGCCACTTTCCCAGCTGCCAGACCATGAAAGAGAAGCTCTCTACCAGTGCGTTCCCGAGCACACAGTTGGCTGATAAAATAGGTATGCTTGCCGCTGACTTTCGACGCCGATTTGCTGACTTTGAAGCACAAAAAAGCAGGTTGGAACTGCTCGGTAACCCATTTGCTGTTGACGTGGAAAGCTCACCACCAAACCTCCAAATGGAGTTGATTGACCTCCAATGCAATGATGCACTGAGGGCAAAATATGCGGCAGTGGGTGCTGCGGAGTTCGCCCGTTTCCTCCCCGGCACAATGCCCCAGCTGCGCATCCAGGCTGCTCAAACGTTGTCTATGTTTGGCAGCACATACCTGTGTGAACAACTGTTTTCTTTGATGAACCTGAACAAAACATCACACAGAAGTCGACTTACTGCTGAACACCTCCACTCAATTCTGAGGATTTCTTCAGCTCAGAGCCTTACCCCGAACATTGATGAACTTGTGGAAAAGATGGGACACCACCAAGTATCACCCTCAACCTCAAACAAGTGAACATTACTGTGCAATCACATATTTAGAGTTTTTACTCAGTTCAAGTTTAAAAGTTAAAATTTAATATTTGTTTTCACTGCATGTTACTTCTCCTTAAACAAAGTGTTGTTTTTGATTAATAGATTTTTGCACTTTATTTTTTTGTATTTCAATCCAATTATATTTTAAAAATATTTCAGTTGAGTGGATGATAGAAAATTGCTATTATTGTTTTTTCTTTGAAGTAAATTTAGCCCACTTTTGCTAAAATAGAAAATATAGTCTACTGATGGTGCCTTGAATACCGGTTTCTTTCATTTAATGTTCATGTTATGGGGATATTTATATAAAGGAAATTTGTCTTTTGTGTCTGTTGAAAATTAAAGATTACTGACAGAGCCATAAGAAAATATTGCTTTATTTATCTGATCATATTGTAATATATTTGTTAGGTTTTCAGTAGGTTCAATTAGGTTCACTAGACTATATGCGTCATTTAAAAATTTTTCAATGAACATTCGAACAGTCCGGCCCTCGTCTTGTAGCTGATTTTTTTATTTGGCCCTCCGTCCATTTGACTTTGACACCCCTGTTTTAAATGATATATGACACTTGTATTTTCATGAATGTTTAATATTATGATTTCTGTCATTTTAATTTGGCACTCTGCAATTTCACCGGATGTTGGCCAGGTGGAACGGTAGCGTCCCAATGATCCGTAAGAAGTTAAACCTCTTAAAGCTAGGGGGCAGAATTTTCACTTTTGGATAAATAGCGTGCCCAATTTCAACTTCCTGCTACTCATGCCAATAATATAAGATATGCATATTATTCATAGATTTGGATAGAAAACACTCTGAAGTTTCTAAAACTGTTTGAATCATGTCTGTGAGTATAACAGAACGTATGTAGCAGGCAAAACCCCGAGGACTAACTGTTCAGAATTTTTTTTCTTTTTTTTTCCCATCTCTCTTCCCTATATTGTCTTTGCCATTGGAAATTTAGTAGAAATATACTTTCAGTTCCTACACTATGTCACCAGTGTTTGGAATATGGCTGAGGTTATTTCTTTGTCTTAGCAGGAAGTAGGCCAACTCGGAACGGGGGAGCCTTTTGTGAGTTGCACAAGACATGATGAGCAGAGTTGGTTTCTTTTCGTTCATGATGTTGACAGATGGAGTGGTCGAAGAGTCACATAGTGAGTGGTCTAGTCAATTGTGATGGTCTCCAAGCCCAATGGGTCTTTGCGGTTCTGTAACAACTTTCGTAAGTTAAATGAAATCTCCAAGTTTGATGCCTACCCCATGCCCCGAGTAGATGAACTGCTGGAGAAAATTGGTAAAGCTCTGTACATTACGACCCTGGACCTAACCAAAGGTTACTGGCAAATTCCTCTGACCCCCAGAGCCAAAGAAAAGACAGCCTTTGCAACCCCTGATGGTTTGATTCAATACACCATTATGCCATTCGGCTTACACGGGGCCCCAGCCACCTTTCAACGGCTAATGGACAAGGTCCAAAAAAACGGACCAAGTTCATCCCAAGTTATGCCATAGTGGCCGCCCCACTCACCGACATGACTAGAGCCAGAGGGCCAAACATGGTCAAATGGGATGAAAGGGCCACCAAAGCATTTAGAACATTACAGGAGGCTCTCTGCTGTAATCCAGTGCTGGTGGTACCAGACTTTACAGGAGGCTCTCTGCTGTAATCCAGTGCTGGTGGTACCAGACTTTGAGAGAGAGTTCGTGGTTCAGACGGATGCCTCAGAGGTCAGCTTGGGAGCAGTGCTATCCCAAGAGGTAGAAAGGGTGGAACACCCCATCCTGTTTTTAAGCAGGAAACTGGAACTACAGGAGGCCAACTACTCAGTTGCTGAGAAAAAGGCGCTGGGAGTCAAGTGGGCTCTAGAAAGCCTGAAATACTACTTGCTAGGGTGCCACTTCACCCTAATCAGTCACCTGGATGCATAGGGCTAAAGAGAAGAACGCTCGGGTGATGCGGTGGTTTTTGAGTCTCCAACCGTTTCACTTTGACTTAAAACACAGAGCAGGGAAGGAAATGGGAAATGTGGATGGGTTATCCCGCATGCACGCATATTTTGCTGCGGTAGCCCGACCTAGGGGTTCGGATCTAGGGAGGGAGATATGTGGCAAAGAAGAGGGTTTAGTGATAAATGGCAGATATGTGAGAGCAGAACTAATAATCGGGCTCTGGCCTCACTAAAATGGCCAACCCGATCAGAACTACAGATCACACAACAAACCCAAAGGTACTGTCCTGTTCGAAAGTACTCTCATTCTGGGGTGATTTTGGTGACAGTTTCACACTTAATTTGTGACAAATTCTCCTAATCTCGAAGAGGTTTGTCACAGGGCACAAATCCACCATCGCTGGACCAGACAGGACTGGCAAAAAGTGCTCTTCACTGATGAGTTGCAGTTTTGTCTCACCAGGGTTGATGGTCGGATTCGTGTTGTCGTCAAAGAAATGAGTGTTACACCGAGGCCTGTATTCTGGAGCGGGATCGATTTGGAGGTGGAGGGTCCGTCATGGTCTTTGGCAGTGTGTCACAACATCATCGGACTAAGCTTATTGCCATTGCAGGCAATCTCAACGCTGTGTGTTACAGGGAAGACATATTCCTCATGTGGTACCCTTCCTGCAGGCTCATCCTGGCATGACCCTCCAGCATGACAATGCCACCAGCCATACTGCTCGTTCTGTGCCTGATTTCCTGCAAGACAGGAATGTCAGTGTTCTGCCATGGCCAGCGAAGAGCCCGGATCTCAATCCCATCAATCCCATCTGGGACCTGTTGGATTGAAGGGTGAGGGCTAGGGCCATTCCCCCCAGAAATGTCTGGGAACTTGCAGGTGTCTTGGTGGAAGAGTGGGGTAACATCTCACAGCACGAAATGGCAAATCTGGTGCCGTCCATGAGGAGGAGATGCACTGCAGAACTTAATGCATCTGGTGGCCACACCAGATACTGACTGTTACTTTTGATTTTGACCCCCCCCCCCCCCCCCCCTCCCCCCTTTGTTCAGGGACACATTATTCAATTTCTGTTAGTCACATGCCTGTAGAACTTGTTCAGTTTCTGTCTCAGTTGTTGAATCTTGTTATGTTCATACAAATATTTACACATGTTAAGTTTGCTTAAAATCAACGCAGTTGACAGAGAAGACGTTTCTTTTTTTACTGAGTTTATGTGTATTGATAAAAACAAACAGCCCAGCAAACCGGAAACATTCCCAGTAGGTTCTAGGTAGGGTTTGAGCTAAAATTAGAATGTTAACGTCCCAAAAACATTCAAACAGGGTTTTTGATCACCAAATATATATCCCCTAACATTCAAAAAAATGATGTTTACATCTTCTCAAAACACTAGCACAGAACATACCCCTAAGGTTCCCATTAGGTTGCCAGGGAACGTAATAACACGTTTCCAGTAATGTTCTTAGAACACACTGCTGTGTTTTTGTGTTATGACAACATTTGCCACCAACCTAACACATGTTTTGGGAACTTTCACAGAACCAATTTTGGTGTGCTGGGTTGACATTACAATATTATCCTTCCCATTCCTCCTCCCAGAGAAAGGCAGTTGTTTTAATTTCTAATTGGAGAATCCACATTCTCAATTTAGTATCTGTGATTTGGTTATTAAGATCTACCAGACTACAGTCTTTCTGAGTTATAGTTAAAGATGCAGATAGTAGGAGGACTTTTCCTCTGCTGCTCTATCTAGCACAATTATCTAGGCCCTCTTTTCCGTCAAAATTCTATATAGATCTCTACATCCCTAATCTGTTCTCTAACCCAGTCTATATCTATGCTCACTCCTTTTTAATATCACTCTTTGGTTCTCTCTCTATTAAAGCCATTGTTGAATTGTGGTGAGATTGAGAGGAAATCGGAAGAGAGAGAGAGAGCCTAAAAGCCTGTGGGCGAGTGAGGTTGGAATCTAACAAGAAACAGGAGATAGAAGCCTACTGCATTCTGATTGATGCACAACCCCTGAACATGTGTGTTCTTCCTGCAGTACACCTTGGACAAGAAGGTAGATGGGTTTCTGTCCACACACACACACACACACACATACACACCCACAAACACACACACTCGCTCACATACACTCACACACATACACACACACCCACACTAACATGGTGTGAATTCCGGGAGAGCCAAGGTGGGCACAGCTGCCCTGAATGAGATGTTTGTTCATTGCAACAAAGTCAAACTTTGAGTGGGTCTCTGGTGTCTAGCTGTAGGCTAGTTGTCGAGTGATATTGTCGTCCATCATCAGCTGATCCAGGAAATAAAACATGGTCTGGTACTGCTGGCCACGGAGAACACCAATAGGCCTGCCTGTTGACTATGGACGGTACAGAGAACACCAATAGGCCTGCCTGTTGGCTATGGACGGTACAGAGAACACCAATAGGCCTGCCTGTTGGCTATGGACGGCACGGATAAGAAGGAACATCTATGCGTAAAGAAGCTCAGCAGAGGCTGAAATTCAGCACTATTGAGTGAACACCACCACCACATAGAAATAAATGGTTTAAATCATGACAGAAAGGTTGGGGTTGTTTGTTTAATTGGAATAATTATATTTTCATACTTACCTCTGTAAAACATGTGGACAACTGCATTTTAAACAAATAGGTGAATGGTTACATTTGCATTACCAGCCGGCAGGCCTACTGGTGTTCTCTGTACCATCCATAGCCAGCAGGCAGGCCTACTGGTGTTCTCTGTACCATCCATAGTCAGCAGGCAGGCCTACTGGTGTTCTCTGTACCATCCACAGCCAGCAGGCAGGCCTACTGGTGTTCTCTGTACCGTCCATAGCCAGCAGGCAGGCCTACTGGTGTTCTCTGTACCATCCATAGCCTACAGGCAGGCCTACTGGTGTTCTCTGTACCATCCATAGTCAGCAGGCAGGCCTACTGGTGTTCTCTGTACCGTCCATAGCCAGCAGGCAGGCCTACTGGTGTTCTCTGTACCGTCCATAGCCAGCAGGCAGGCCTACTGGTGTTCTCTGTACCATCCATAGTCAGCAGGCAGGCCTACTGGTGTTCTCTGTACCATCCATAGCCTACAGGCAGGCCTACTGGTGTTCTCTGTACCATCCATAGCCAGCAGGCAGGCCTACTGGTGTTCTCTGTACCATCCATAGTCAGCAGGCAGGCCTACTGGTGTTCTCTGTACCATCCATAGCCTACAGGCAGGCCTACTGGTGTTCTCTGTACCATCCATAGCTAGCAGGCAGGCCTACTGGTGTTCTCTGTACCATCCATAGCCAGCAGGCAGGCCTACTGGTGTTCTCTGTACCATCCATAGCCTACAGGCAGGCCTACTGGTGTTCTCTGTACCATCCATAGCCAGCAGGCAGGCCTACTGGTGTTCTCTGTACCATCCATAGCCAGCAGGCAGGCCTACTGGTGTTCTCTGTACCATCCATAGCCTACAGGCAGGCCTACTGGTGTTCTCTGTACCATCCATAGCCAGCAGGCAGGCCTACTGGTGTTCTCTGTACCATCCATAGCCTACAGGCAGGCCTACTGGTGTTCTCTGTACCATCCATAGCCAGCAGGCAGGCCTACTGGTGTTCTCTGTACCATCCATAGCCTACAGGCAGGCCTACTGGTGTTATTTGTACCGTCCATAGCAGGCAGGCAGGCCTACTGGTGTTCTCTGTACCATCCATAGTCAGCAGGCAGGCCTACTGGTGTTCTCTGTACCGTCCATAGCCAGCAGGCAGGCCTACTGGTGTTCTCTATACCGTCCATAGCCAGCAGGCAGGCCTACTGGTGTTCTCTGTACCATCCATAGCCAGCAGGCAGGCCTACTGGTGTTCTCTGTACCATCCATAGTCAGCAGGCAGGCCTACTGGTGTTCTCTGTACCATCCATAGTCAGCAGGCAGGCCTACTGGTGTTCTCTGTACCATCCATAGTCAGCAGGCAGGCCTACTGGTGTTCTCTGTACCGTCCATAGCCAGCAGGCAGGCCTACTGGTGTTCTCTGTACCATCCATAGCCAGCAGGCAGGCCTACTGGTGTTCTCTGTACCATCCATAGCCAGCAGGCAGGCCTACTGGTGTTCTCTGTACCATCCATAGTCAGCAGGCAGGCCTACTGGTGTTCTCTGTACCGTCCATAGCCAGCAGGCAGGCCTACTGGTGTTCTCTGTACCGTCCATAGCCAGCAGGCAGGCCTACTGGTGTTCTCTGTACCGTCCATAGCCAGCAGGCAGGCCTACTGGTGTTCTCTGTACCATCCATAGCCAGCAGGCAGGCCTACTGGTGTTCTCTGTACCGTCCATAGCCAGCAGGCAGGCCTACTGGTGTTCTCTGTACCATCCATAGTCAGCAGGCAGGCCTACTGGTGTTCTCTGTACCGTCCATAGCCAGCAGGCAGGCCTACTGGTGTTCTCTGTACCGTCCATAGTCAGCAGGCAGGCCTACTGGTGTTCTCTGTACCGTCCATAGCCAGCAGGCAGGCCTACTGGTGTTCTCTGTACCATCCATAGCCAATTCACATCCAATCCATCCAACAAGTAAGAGTTAATGACAGTAGGCCTACAGTTGAGGTTAGAAGCTTTACGTGTTGCAATGTCATAGGTCTACATTATTTTGGATTTGTGTGCCCATGAGAACTGTTTTCACGTGAAACATCATAACATGTTACGTAGGTTTAGTATATATACCACATACACTGAATTTCCTGAGATCTCTCAGATCCAGGATTCCTACAGGGTTTAACTTCAATATTCTAATTCATTTGTTAAGTGCTTAATAATGACAACTAAAACTGTCATGAATGTCATTAATGTAAGGAAAGGAAGGTAGTGTTTTATGTCACACGATCTGTGAAGACTCCAAGCATTAACTTATGAATTATGGACCACTCATGGACTAGGGTGTAAAACATGTATTATATTGCCTGTAGGCTACCTATTATTTGTGTGGTCATGTGACCAGAATTGCCTCGGCTGAGAGGGTAGGCTACTGGCAGTGGTGTAGGCATAGTGGAAGGTAAATACAAGTAAACACCATTTGCCCACCTTTTTCAGAAAACGTTCCCCCCCATTTCAAGTGTCCTGACTTTTCAGCCAACGAAAAAGGTCAATTTGTCAGCAAGACACATCAATTAATGTAGGCATAATTAATGTAGGCATAATTAATGTAGGCATAATTAATGTAGGCATAATTCATGTAGGCATAATTCATGTAGGCATAATTCATGTAGGCATAATTAATGTAGGCATAATCACACTTTTTGATGTCTGTTTCTGTTCATCAAATGGTGCGAGTACATGCCGTTTTGACGGTGGAATTATTTTGGAGTGGATGAACATGCACAGGTAGCCTACTTTTTGAAGTGATTTGTTTGAGAATCAGATTCAAATATCATGACTGGTTGTGTACATGCCACATTAAAAGGTAATACATTTGTACCATTTAAAAATGTCTTTATTATTAGGCAACATTATGGTGTAATTCTCACACACACACAAACACATACAAGAACGCACACAGACACAAACACACAGACACACACACACACACACACACTCTTTAGCCTTTGTGCTTGTGTGTATGTTTTTAGACAAGGCCTCATCTCTTTTAATCTCCAGGTCAGCTCTTTTCATTCATGACTAAAGTAGAAGAGAGAGAGAGAGAGAGAGAGAGAGAGCTGTGTCTGTGATGTGTATCTATTGACGCTGGCTTCTGTCTGGGGCTTGTCCTTAACAACAGATAGACAGCAGAGCAGAGCGCCGATGCTGTAGGTTCTTCTCACAGCCTGGAGACTCCTTTAACTAGGTCACACCGCCATAGCCTACAAACCAACCTCATCAGGATACAAGAGCTCCTCTCTTTCTCTCTGTCTCTCTTTCCTCTCCTCTCTTTCTACCTCCCTCTCTTTCCCTTTCCTCAGCTCACTCATGACTGATTGCTGGAAATGGATAAAGGAATGCAGAGTGACGCTTGTTTGTGTGTTTGTGAAGGGATGGAGGGAGGTAGAGATAGAGGAGGGGAGGAGGGACGGTTGTTAGGAGACCACCTCCGTGGCTAATTTTGGAGCTGGCTACACGGTAGGATTGACTGCTGCTCTGAAAACAGAGCACCGAGGCAGCGGGGAGGTTGTGCAGAATTTCTCATCTCTAATGCATCTCTCTCTTTCATTCGCCTCTCTCTGTCTGTCTCTGTCTGTCTGTCTTTGTCTCTCTCGCTCTCTCTCTCTCTCGCTCTTGGTCTCTTTCTCTCTATCTCTTTCTCTGCCTCTCTGTCTCTTTCTCTCTCTGTCTCCCTCTCTCTCTGTCTCCCTCTCTTTCTTTCTCTTTCTCTCTTTCACTCACACAAACAAAAATGTATTTCTTTCTGTCTCCCTACCTACCTCTTTCTTTCTGTCTCCCTACCTACCTCTTTCTTTCTGTCTCCCTAACTACCTCTTTCTTTCTGTCTCCCTACCTACCTCTTTCTTTCTGTCTCCTTACCTACCTCTTTCTTTCTGTCTCCCTCCCTACCTCTTTCTTTCTGTCTCCCTACCTACCTCTTTCTTTCTGTCTCCCTACCTACCTCTTTTTCTTTATGTCTCCCTCCCTACCTCTTTCTTTCTGTCTCCCTACCTACCTCTTTCTTTCTGTCTCCCTACCTACCTCTTTCCCCCTGTCTCCTTTTCTTACTCTGTCTCCTCCTCTGCCTCTCTTCATGAGACCTAGTAGTGGGAGACTGGAAAGCTGCAGACAGGGGGAGCTGAGCCTCAACACAACCATATACACACCTCTCCTCATATCCTCCACTCATCTGTTTGTCTCTCTGCTCATCTGTCTGACTTCAGTCTGTCTGTCTGTCAGTCAGTCAGTCATGGTATGAATCCCCACGTGGCAGGCAGGCAGACAGATAGACAGACAGACAGACAGACAGACAGACAGACAGACAGACAGACAGACAGACAGATAGATAGATAGATAGATAGATAGATAGATAGATAGAACAGAAGAAGCATGTGTTTCAGACATAAGGAAGTGGATGGCTGCAAACTTTCTAATTTTAAACTCGGACAAAACAGAAATGCTTGTTCTAGGTCCCAAGAAACAAAGAGATCTTCTGTTGAATCTGACAATTAATCTTAATGGTTGTACAGTCGTCTCAAATAAAACTGTGAATGACCTCGGCGTTACTCTGGACCCTGATCTCTCTTTTGAGGAACAAATCAAGACCATTTCAAGGACAGCTTTTTTCCATCTACGTAACATTGCAAAAATCAGAATCTTTCTGTCCAAAAATGATGCAGAAAGATTCATCCATGCTTTTGTCACTTCTAGGTTAGACTACTGCAATGCTCTACTTTCCGTCTACCCGGATAAAGCACTAAATACATTTCAGTTAGTACTAAATACGGCTGCTAGAATCCTGACTAGAACCAAAAAATGTGATCATATTACTCCAGTGCTAGCCTCCCTACACTGGCTTCCTGTCAAAGCAAGGGCTGATTCAAGGTTTTACTGCTAACCTACAAAGCATTACATGGGCTTGCTCCTACCTATCTCTCTGATTTGGTCCTGCCGTACATACCTACACGTACGCTACGGTCACAAGATGCAGGACTCCTAATTGTCCCTAGAATTTCTAAGCAAACAGCTGGAGGCAGGGCTTTCTCCTATAGAGCTCCATTTTTATGGAATGGTCTGCCTACCCATGTAAGAGACGCAAACTCGGTCTCAACCTTTAAGTCTTTACTGAAGACTCATCTCTTCAGTGGGTCATATGATTGAGTGTAGTCTGGCCCAGGAGTGGGAAGGTGAACGGAAAGGCTCTGGAGCAACGAACCGCCCTTGCTGTCTCTGCCTGGCCGGTTCCCCTCTTTCCACTGGGATTCTCTGCCTCTAACCCTATTACAGGGGCTGAGTCACTGGCTTACTGGGGCTCTTTCATACCGTCCCTGGGAGGGGTGCATCTATTGAGTGGGTTGAGTCACTGATGTGATCTTCCTGTCTGGGTTGGCGCCCCGGCGGAGATCTTTGTGGGCTAAACTCGGCCTTGTCTCAGGATGGTAAGTTGGTGGTTGAAGATATCCCTCTAGTGGTGTGGGGGCTGTGCTTTGGCAAAGTGGGTGGGGTTATATGCCTCCTGTTTGGCCCTGTCCGGGGGTGTCCTCCGGGGGTGTCCAGTGTCTCCTGACCCCTCCTGTCTCAGCCTCCAGTATTTATGATGCAGTAGTTTATGTGTCGGGGGGGCTAGGGTCAGTTTGTTATATCTGGAGTACTTCTCCTGTCCTATTCGGTGTCCTGTGTGAATTTAAGTGTGCTCTCTCTAATTCTCTCTTTCTCTCTTTCTTTCTCTCTCTCGAAGGACCTGAGCCCTAGGACCATGCCTCAGGACTACCTGACATGATGACTCCTTGCTGTCCCCAGTCCACCTGGCCGTGCTGCTGCTCCAGTTTCAACTGTTCTGCCTTATTATTATTTGACCATGCTGGTCATGAATGAACATTTGAACATCTTGGCCATGTTCTGTTATAATCTCCACCCGGCACAGCCACCCCTCATAGCCTGGTTCCTCTCTAGGTTTCTTCCTAGGTTTTGGCCTTTCTAGGGAGTTTTTCCTAGCCATCGTGCTTCTACACCTGCATTGCTTGCTGTTTGGGGTTTTAGGCTGGGTTTCTGTACAGCACTTTGAGATATCAGCTGATGTACGAAGGGCTATATAAATACATTTGATTTGATTTGATTTGAACAGCACATCAGAAATCAGCTCAATGTAATTGAAGAATCCATAGACTTGAACCACTTCTGGGAAAATTGGAAAACACTAAACAAACAATAACACAAATAATTATCTATCCAAAATGGAGATGTATAGGTAAACCACTTCTCCAATCTTTTTGGCTCTGTAACAAAGAACAAACAGCAAAAACATACACATGATCAAATACATATCTTAGAATCAACTATTAAAGACTACCAGAACCCACTGGATTCTCCGATTACCTTGAATGAGCTACAGGACAAAATTAAAAACCCTCCAACCCAAAAAGGCATGTGGTGTTGATGGTATCCTCAATGAAATGATCAAATATACAGACAACAAATTCCAATTGTCTATACAAAAAATATTTTACATCATCCTTAGCTCTGGCATCTTCCCTAATATTTGGAAACCAAGGACTCATCACCCCAATCCACAAAAGTGGAGACAAAGTTGACCCCAATAGCTACCGTGGGATATGCGTCAACAGCAACCTTGGGAAAATCCCCCGCATTATTAACAGCAGACTCGTACATTTCCTCAGTGAAAACAATGTACTGAGCAAATGTCAAATTGGCTTTTTACCAAATTATCGTATGACAGACCACGTATTCACCCTGCACACCCTAATTGACAAACAAACAAACCAAAACAAAGGCAAAGTCTTCTCATGCCTTTTTTGATATAAAAAGCCTTCAACTCAATTTGGCACAAGGGTCTGCTATACAAATTAATGGAAAGTGGTGTTGGGGGAAAAACATACAACATTATAAAATCCATATACACAAACAACAAGTGTGCTGTTAAAATAGGCAAAAAACACACATTTCTTCCCACAGGGCCGTGGGGTGAGACAGGGATGCAGCTTAAGCCCCACCCTCTTCAACATATAAATCAACAAACTGGCGAGGGCACTAGAAAAGTCTGCAGCACCAGGCCTCACCCTAATAGAATGTCAACTGTTTGCTGATGATCTGGTGCTTCTGTCACCAACCAAGGAGGACCTACAGCAGCACTGTCACGCCCTGACTTTAGAGAGCCTTTTTATTTCTCTATTTGTTTAGGACAGGGTGTGATTTGGGTGGGCATTCTAGTTTGTCTATTTCTTTGTTGGTTCCCATAGTTTGTCTATTTCTTTGTATGGTTCCCAATCAGAAGCAGCTGTCTATCGTTGTCTCTGATTGGGGATCAAACTTAGGCAGCCCTTTTTCCCACCTTCAGTTGTGGGATCTTGTTTGTGTGTAGTTGCTTTCTGCACTGCCAATAGCTTTACATTCGTTTAGCATTTTGTTGTTTTTTGGTGTCATTTACAATAAAAGTATAATGTACGCATACCACGCTGCACCTTGGTCTCCTTCTAACAACGGACGTAACAAGCACCTAGATCTTCTGCCCAGATTCTGCCAGACCTGGGCCCTGACAGTAAATCTCAGTAAGACCAAAATAATGGTAGTTCCAAAAAAGGCCCAGTCACCAGGACCACAAATTCAAATTCCACATAGACACCGTTGCCCTAGAGCACACAAAAAACTATACATACCTTGGCCTAAACATCAGCGCCACAGTTAACTTCCACAAAGCTGTGTACAATCTGAGAGACAAGGCAAGAAGGGCATTCTTTGCCATCAAAAGTAACATAAAAATCGACATACCAATGAGGATCTGGCTAAGAATAGTTGAATCAGTTATAAAACCCATTGCCCTTTATGGTTGTGAGGTCTGGGGTCCGCTCACCAACCAAGA
Source organism: Oncorhynchus clarkii lewisi (assembly GCF_045791955.1). Taxonomy (NCBI): domain Eukaryota; kingdom Metazoa; phylum Chordata; class Actinopteri; order Salmoniformes; family Salmonidae; genus Oncorhynchus; species Oncorhynchus clarkii. The sequence continues at coordinate 80,255,924 of NC_092150.1, forward strand.
ATTCCTAAAATGGGACAAACGCCAAATTGAGACTCTGCATGCAGAATCCTGCAAAAATATCCTCTGTGTTCAACGTAGAACACCAAATAATGCATGCCGAGCAGAATTAGGCTGATACCCGCTATTTATCAAAATCCAGAAAAGAGACATTCAATTCTACAACCACTGAAAAGGAAGCGATCCCCAAACCTTCCATAACAAAGCCATCATCTACAGAAAGATGAACCCGGAGAAGAGTCCCCTAAGCAAGCTGGTCCTGGGGCTCTGTGTTTTTTTGTCAAGTATTTATCTTATTGTTTTCTCATGATTTGGTTGGGTCTAATTGCTGTCAATCAGGACAGCAGCACAATTAGACCCAACAAAATCATGAGAAAACAAAAAGATAAATACTTGACAAAAAAACAGAGCAAACTAGAATGCTATTTGGCCCTAAACAGAGAGGACACAGTGGCAGAATACCTGACCACAGTGACTGACCCAAACATAAGGAAAGCTTTGACTATGTACAGACTCAGTGAATATAGCCTTGCTACTGAGAAAGGCAGCCGTAGGCGACCTGGCTCTCAAGAGAAGACAGGCTATGTGCACACTGCCCACAAAATGAGGTGGAAACTGAGCTGCACTTCCTAACCTCCTGCCAAATATATGACCATATTAGAGACACATATTTCCCTCAGATTACACAGATCCACAAAGAATTCGAAAACAAAAACCCAATTTTGATCAACTCACATACAGTGCCTTGCGAAAGTATTCGGCCCCCTTGAACTTTGCGACCTTTTGCCACATTTCAGGCTTCAAACATAAAGATATAAAACTGTATTTTTTTGTGAAGAATCAACAACAAGTGGGACACAATCATGAAGTGGAACGACATTTATTGGATATTTCAAACTTTTTTAACATATCAAAAACTGAAAAATTGGGCGTGCAAAATTATTCAGCCCCTTTACTTTCAGTGCAGCAAACTCTCTCCAGAAGTTCAGTGAGGATCTCTGAATGATCCAATGCTGACCTAAATGACTAATGATGATAAATACAATCCACCTGTGTGTAATCAAGTCTCCGTATAAATGCACCTGCACTGTGATAGTCTCAGAGGTTAAAAGCGCAGAGAGCATCATGAAGAACAAGGAACACACCAGGCAGGTCCGAGATACTGTTGTGAAGAAGTTTAAAGCCGGATTTGGATACAAAAAGATTTCCCAAGCTTTAAACATCCCAAGGAGCACTGTGCAAGCGATAATATTGAAATGGAAGGAGTATCAGACCACTGCAAATCTACCAAGACCTGGCCGTCCCTTTAAACTTTCAGCTCATACAAGGAGAAGACTGATCAGAGATGCAGCCAAGAGGCCCATGATCACTCTGGATGAACTGCAGAGATCTACAGCTGACTCTGTCCATAGGACAACAATCAGTCGTATATTGCACAAATCTGGCCTTTATGGAAGAGTGGCAAGAAGAAAGCCATTTCTTAAAGATATGCATAAAAAGTGTCGTTTAAAGTTTGCCACAAGCCACCTGGGAGACACACCAAACATGTGGAAGAAGGTGCTCTGGTCAGATGAAACCAAAATTGAACTTTTTGGCAACAATGCAAAACGTTATGTTTGGCGTAAAAGCAACACAGCTGAACACACCATCCCCACTCTCAAACATGGTGGTGGCAGCATCATGGTTTGGGCCTGCTTTTCTTCAGCAGGGACAGGGAAGATGGTTAAAATTGATGGGAAGATGGAGGGAGCCAAATACAGGACCATTCTGGAAGAAAACCTGATGGAGTCTGCAAAAGACCTGAGACTGGGATGGAGATTTGTCTTCCAACAAGACAATGATCCAAAACATAAAGCAAATTCTACAATGGAATGGTTCAAAAATAAACATATCCAGGTGTTAGAATGGCCAAGTCAAAGTCCAGACCTGAATCCAATCCAGAATCTGTGGAAAGAACTGAAAACTGCTGTTCACAAATGCTCTCCATCCAACCTCACTGAGCTCGAGCTGTTTTGCAAGGAGGAATGGGAAAAAATGTCAGTCTCTCGATGTGCAAAACTGATAGAGACATACCCCAAGCGACTTACAGCTGTAATCGCAGCAAAAGGTGGCGCTACAAAGTATTAACTTAAGGGGGCTGAATAATTTTGCACGCCCCAATTTTTCAGTTTTTGATTTGTTAAAAAAGTTTGAAATATCCAATAAATGTCGATCCACTTCATGATTGTGTCCCACTTGTTGTTGATTCTTCACAAAAAAATACAGTTTTATATCTTTATGTTTGAAGCCTGAAATGTGGCAAAAGGTCGCAAAGTTCAAGGGGGCCGAATACTTTCGCAAGGCACTGTATCTACTGGGTGAAATACCACAGTGTGCCATCACAGCAGCAAGATTTGTGACCTGTTGCCACAAGAAAAGGTCAACCACCGAAGACACCATTGTAAATACAACCCTTTTTTTTCTCCCTTTTGTACTTGAACCATTTGCACATTGTTACAGCACTGTATATATACATAATGTGACATTTGTATTGTCTTCATTCTTTTGAAACTTCTGTGAGTGTAGTGTTCATTGTTCCTTTTTATTGTTTATTTCACTATTGTATATTTTCTATTTCACTTGCTTTGCCAATGTTAACATATGTTTCCCATGCCAATAAAGCCCCTTGAATTGAATTGAATAAAGGGCATTGGGTTCTATAACTGATTCAAGTATTTTTAGCCAGATCCTAATTGGTATGTCAAATTTTATGTTCCTTTTGATGGCATAGAGTGCCCTCGAATGCCTCTGTTTCTCTCTCTGTCTCTCTGTCTCTCTCGTTCTCTCTCTCTATCTCTCTGTCTCTCTTCCGTATAACCACCATGATCACTGCCTGGCTGTGTATGTATGAGTAATGCTCCCCTCTCCCTGCTTCATCATCATCTGTCTGTGTTAATGAATTCCCCCTCATTCCCATGGCTGATTAGGGCTCCTCTCTTTGGCTATTTGGCTGTGGATAACCAAGGGGGCTGCTGCATTCCACTGGGTTACACAAAAGCCCAGTTTAAACCTGATTCTAACAAGTGTCTGCTGTCCTGATTTTGCCCAAATTCTGATTGCTCCCACATTTGTCGACAGGTGTAGACAATCAAAAGACGCATGGCGATCTGATTGTGATTAGATCTTCCTGACCACCTCCGAAGGTAGTCGAAGAAGCACCTTGTATGGTATCCTTGAAGAGTAAACTAATCCTGACAACGAAGTGTATACTTTTCACCAACGTAACAGTTGTCCCACCCTCTCAAAAAAATCACACCTGCAGTTGAAGTAGTATTTATGGACAACGATACCTCCACAATTTCTCCAGAATTAAGATCATGGTCTTCATTAGAAACCAACTGCCTACTGACACTGTGGTCGAATGCCCCAGTCCAATAGAAATGATGTACAGTAACAGTCAAAAGTTTGGACACACCTACTCATTCAAGGGTTATTATTTATTTTGACTATTTTCTACATTGTAGAATAATAGTGAAGAAATCAAACTATGAAATAACATATATGGAATCATGTACTAACCAAAAAAGTGTTAAACAAATCAAGATATATTTTATATTTGAGATTCTTTAAAGTAGCCACCCTTTGCCTTGATGACAGCTATGCACACTCTTGGCATTTCTCAACCGGCTTCATGAGCTGGTCACCTGGAATGCATTTCAATTAACAGGTGTGCCTTGTAAAAGTACATTTGTGCAATTTCTTTCCTTAAAACATCTTATAGCTCAAATCCAATTAACGGGATTGATTTGACAACAGCCAGTGAAAGTGCAGGGCGCCAAATTCAAACAACAGAAATCTTATAATTAAAATTCATCAAACATACAAGTATTACACACCATTTTAAAGATAGACTTCTTGTTAATCCAACCACAGTGTCCGATTTCAAAAAGGATTTACTGCGAAAGCACACCATGCGATTGATTATGTTACGTCAGCGCCTAGTCACTAAAAAACATACATCCATTTTCCAGCCAAAGAAAGGAGTCACAAAAAGCAGAAATAGAGATAAAATGAATCACTAACCTTTGATGATCCTCATCAGATGGCACTCATAGGGCTTCACGTTACACAATACATGTATGTTTTGTTCGATAAAGTTCATATTTATATCCAAAAATCTCAGTTTACATTGGCGTGTTATGTTCAGTAATGTTTTGCCTCCAAAACATCCAGTGATTTTGCAGAGAGCCACATCAATTTACAGAAATACTCATCATAAACGTTGATGAAAGACACAAGTGTTAAACATAGAATTAAAAATATACTTATCCTTAATGCAACCACTGTGTGTCACGCCCTGACCTTAGAGCTTATTATGTCTCTCTTTTGGTTTGGTCAGGGTGTGATTTGGGTGGGCATTCTATGTTCTTTTTTCTATGGTTTTGTATTTCTTTGTTTTGGCCGGGTATGGTTCTCAATCAGGGACAGCTGTCTATCGTTGTCTCTGATTGGGAACCATACTTAGGTAGCTTTTTCCCACAGGGTTTTTGTGAGTAGTTAATTTCTGTTTAGTGTTTTGGAGACAGGCTGGGGAATATCGCCGCCTGAAAGAAGAACTGGAGACAGCTAAAGCTGAGAGGCGGAGATATGAGGCAAGGCAGTGCAGCAGGCACTAGAGGCAGCCCCAAAAAATGTTTTGGGGGGGGCACACAGGGAGATTGACGGAGTCAGGCGATAGACCTGAGCCAACTCCCCATGCTTACCGGAAGCAGCGTGGTACTGGTCAGGCACCGTGTTATGCGGTAAAGCGCACGGTGTCTCCAGTGCGCGCTCATAGCCCGGAGCGCTGTATGCCCCCGCAAGTGCCATGTGAGAGTGGGCATCCAGCCAGGGCAGATTGTGCCAGCTCAGCACGTTTGGTCTCCGGTGCGCCGTTTCGGCCCAGGGTATCCTGCGCCGGCTCTGCGTACAACGAGGGTGCCCAGTCCGGGGCCCGCAATGAGGTAGCCTAGTCCAGGGTCCGCTACGAGGGTGCCCATTCCGGGGCCTGCTACGAGGTTGCCCAGTCCGGGGCCCGCTACGAGGTTGCCCAGTCCGGGGCCCGCTACGAGGGTGCCCATTCCGGGGCCCGCTACGAGGTTGCCCAGTCCGGGGCCCACTACGACGTTGCCCAGTCCGAGGCCCGCTACGAGGTTGCCCAGTCCGGGGCCCGCTACGAGGGTCCCCAGTCCGGGGCCCGCTACGAGGGTGCCCAGTCACGAGGGTCCCAAGCCAGAGGTGGAGCGGGATCTACGTCCCTCACCAGAGCCACCACCGCGGAGAAATGCCCACCCAGACCCTCTTCTATAGGTTCTGGTTTTGCGGCCGGAGTCAATCCGCATGATTGAGTTGGAGGCGTGCATGGCCACACAGTCGTGGGTGAACAGGGAGTACAGGAGAGGGCTCAGAACGCACCCTTGTGGGGCCCCAGTGTTGAGGATCAGCTGGGTGGAGATGTTGTTACCTACCCTCACCACCTGGGGGAGGCCCATCAGGAAGTCCAGTACCCAGTTGCACAGGGCGGGGTCGAGACCTAGGGTCTCGAGCTTGATAACGAGTTTAGATTGTACTATGGTGTTAAATGCTGAGCTGTAGTCGATGAACAGCATTCTCACATAGGTATTCCTCTTCTCCAGATGGGTTAGGGCAGTGTGCAGTGTGGTTGCGATTGCGTTGTCTATGGACCTATTGGGGCGGTAAGCAAATTGGAGTGGGTCTAGGGTGTCAGGTAGGGTGGAGGTGATATGGTCCTTGACTAGTCTCTCAAAGCACTTCATGATGACGGAAGTGAGTGCTACGGGGCAGTAGTCATTTAGTTCAGTTACCTTAGCTTTCTTGGGAAGAGGAACAATGGTGGCCCTCTTGAAGCATGTGGGAACAGCAGACTGGGATAAGGATTGATTGAATATGTCCGTAAACACACCAGCCAGCTGGTCTGCGCATGCTCTGAGGACGCGGCTGGGGATGCCGCCTGGGCCTACATCCCTGCGAGGGTTAACACGTTTAAATGTTTTACTCACGTCGTCTGAAGTGAAGGAGAGTCCGCAGGTTTTGGTAGCGGGCCGTGTCAGTGGCACTGTATTGTCCTCAAAGCGAGCAAAGAAGTTGTTTAGTCTGTCTGGGAGCAAGACATCCAGGTCCGCGACGGGGCTGGTTTTCTTTTTGTAATCAGCGATTGACTGAGCAACAAAATGGAGTCGTGGTCAGCTTTTCCGAAAGGAGGGTTGGGGAGTGCCTTATATGTGTTTTGGAAGTCAGAATAACAATGATCCAGGGTTTTACCAGCACTGGTAGCACAATCGATATGCTGCTAAATGCGGTGGGTCACGCTTTCAGTTTTGCGTGAATGCCGCCATGCATCCATGGTTCTGCATTGACACATCCATAATCTGAGCGGAATCCAGATTGCATACCCGAGAGAATACTATAGACATCAAGAAATCCAGTCTGTTGATTATTGACAAGTTTTTCCAACACTTTTGATAAACAGGGCAAAATAGAAAAAGGCCTATAACAGTTAGGATCAGCTTGATCTCCCCTTTAAATAAAGGACGAACTGTGGCTGCTTCCAAGCAATGGGAAACTCCCCAGAAAGGAGAGATAGGTTAAAAAGGTTGGAGATAGGCTTTGCGATGATAGGGGCAGCAACGTCTAGTAGATGTTTTTTTGGGGTCAAGTTTAAGGAGCTCCTTTAGCACCTCGGACTCAGTGACTTCCTGCAGGGAGAAACTTTGTAGCGGGGCAGGGGAAAAAGAGGGAAAGGCATCAGGGATAGTTGCGTTAGAAGAGGTGGGAGATGAGGACATTTTGGATGGGCAAGGAGGAATGGCTGAGTCAAATAGGAATCCTGACTTAATGAAGTGGTGATTAAAGAGCTCAGCCATGTGCTTCTTGTCAGTAACAATCACATCATAAACATTAAGGGACATGGGCAGCTGTGGGGAGGAGGGTTTATTCTCCAGGTCTTTAACTGTTTTCCAGAACTTCTTGGGGTTAGACGCACAGAGAGAGAACAGCAGTTATTGTAGCTGGGGATTTTAACAAAGCGAATTTGAGAACAAGTCTACCTAAATTCTTCCAGCGTATTGCCATCCAATGCCAGCGCAAAATCAAATATTTGAAAAGATTGTACAGTAAGGCCAAAGACTGTAATACCAGGAGGGGGAACAGGAGAACGCGTGGCAGGTGGCTTAGTGGCTAAGAGCGTTGGGCCAGTAACTGAAAGGTTGCTGGCCCAACCGAGCCGGCAAGGTGGTAAAAATCTGCCGTTCTTCCCATGGGGAAAGCAGTTAGCCTCTATGGGATTGATGTCCCCCCGCGGGTTTGTTGAGCTAACGTGCGCTGATGTGATTAGCATGATGTTGTAAGTAACAAGAACATTTCATAGGACATATACATGTCTTATATATGCAGAAAGCTTAAATTATTGTTAATCTAACTGCACTGTCCAGTTTACAGTAGCTATTATAGTGAAAAAATACCATGCTATTGTTTGAGGAGAGTGCACAACAACAAAACACTTTTATCACGGCAACTGGTTTGATACATTCTCCTCTGAAGGTAAATAATGACCTTACATTCAATAATCGTTCTCTGATTTGTCATCCTGACGTCCCAGAGATAAAATGTAGCGTAGTTTTGTTTGATAAAATATATTTTTTTATTCAAATGTAGGAGCTGGGTTCTACAGTTTGAACCACTGCTGTGTCCACATGCTGATGCAAGGTGTAAACACAGCTATAGAGAGAGAGAGAGATGCATGGTGGGGGATGAGAGAGACAGAACCCTATGGAGAGAGAGAGAGAGTGTGTGTGTGTGTGTGTCTGTGTGTGTGTGTGCCACTGCAGAGATGCTGTTTGTGGAAGTAAATCAGATCCCCGAGGCTCCCCAGTCCTATCGTGCCGCATTTGTCACTGTCACCAGAGAGACATACCCCCCCTCCCAACTCCCCACTCCACTACCCCCCTTCTCTGCCTCAGCACAGAAAACAAAGGAGGTTCCCCCTGCCCTCCCCCCTTCCTCCCCCCTTCCTCCCCCACTTTCCCCTGCCTCTCCTGGTTCCCTGAAACCCTTTCCTTAATTATTGGTTATGTTTCTCCCCTGTCTCTAGAACATGGGGATAGTCTCAGTCTTACCCAGCACTCATTACCATGCCCAACTCTGTCTGTTCTAAGCCCAGCTGGCTGTTGATCACCCGCTGCTCCATTTTCCCCTCCAAACAGACACTTGCACTGTGGCTGAGAGACAGAGGAGTGCCAGACAGACAGTTTCATTGTGGCTGAGAGACAGAGGAGTGCCAGACAGACAGTTGCATTGTGGCTGAGAGACAGAGGAGTGCCAGACACACACTTGCATTGTGGCTGAGACAGAGGAGTGCCAGACAGACAGTTGCATTGTGGCTGAGAGACAGAAGAGTGCCAGACAGACAGTTGCATTGTGGCTGAGAGACAGAGGAGTGCCAGACACACACTTGCATTGTGGCTGAGACAGAGGAGTGCCAGACAGACAGTTGCATTGTGGCTGAGAGACCGAGGAGAGCCAGACAGACAGTTGCATTGTGGCTGAGAGACCGAGGAGAGCCAGACAGACAGTTGCATTGTGGCTGAGAGACCGAGGAGAGCCAGACAGACAGTTGCATTGTGACTGAGAGACCGAGGAGAGCCAGACAGGCAGTTGCATTGTGGCTGGGAGACCGAGGAGAGCCAGACAGACAGTTGCATTGTGGCTGAGAGACAGAGGAGAGCCAGACAGACAGTTGCATTGTGGCTGAGAGACAGAGGAGATCCAGACAGACAGTTGCATTGTGGCTGAGAGACAGAGGAGTGCCAGACAGACAGTTGCATTGTGGCTGAGAGACAGAGGAGAGCCAGACAGACAGTTGCATTGTGGCTGAGAGACAGAAGAGAGCCAGACAGACAGTTGCATTGTGGCTGAGAGACCGAGGAGAGCCAGACAGACAGTTGCATTGTGTCTGAGAGACAGATGAGAGCCAGACAGACAGTTGCATTGTGGCTGAGAGACCGAGGAGAGCCAGACAGACAGTTGCATTGTGGCTGAGAGACAGAAGAGAGCCAGACAGACAGTTGCATTGTGGCTGAGAGACCGAGGAGAGCCAGACAGACAGTTGCATTGTGGCTGAGAGACAGAGGAGAGCCAGACAGACAGTTGCATTGTGGCTGAGAGACAGAGGAGAGCCAGACAGACAGTTGCATTGTGGCTGAGAGACCGAGGAGAGCCAGACAGACAGTAGGGGAGGCATTGATGCATTTGTGTATTATTTACTTATTTGGATCCCCATTATTTGGATCCCCATGACAACTAACAAAACACTGATACACTGATAGACAAGGACAGTCACACACATTAAAATACAACGATATACAAACAATACAGCAAATATATAATGTTTGCTAGAATATGTCTGTGTGGGTGTGTGTTTGTGTGTGTCCCCTCACAGTCCCCACCCTTCCATTCGTTTTTTTTGTCCATTTTTTTACAAGGTAATTTAGCTGTTAATTGGAGATGGAAGGGAGTTCCATGCACTCACGGCTCTGTATAAAACTGTGCATTGCCGTGAAATTGTTTTGGACATGGGGACTGTGAAGAGACCCCTGGTGGCATGTCTTGTGGGGTACGTATGGATAACTGAGCTGAATGTTATTTGATTATGCAGACAATCTGGAATTTTCATTACAGTAATATTTATCATAAAAACTAGAATAGAAGCAGTTAATCTCTCATCAACCCTCAACCAGGAAAGACTAGTGTGCATGTTGCTGATGTTAGTTCTGTATGTGCAGTTAAGGGCAAGGCGTACTGCTCTGTTTTGAGCCAGCTGCAGCTTTGCTAGGTCTTTGTTGCACTTGACCATATTGCCAGACAGTAATCAAGATGGTACAAGACCAGAGTAGTAGATTCTAGTGACTAGTAGATTTTTGTGTCAAAAACACAGAACATCGTTTTATAACAGACATACCCTACCCCAACTTTGTCAATATGATTTGCCCATGATAACTGACCATCCGATGTTAATCCTAGAAGTTTAGCTTCCTCAACTTCCTCAATGATCACACCCTTTATATAAAACTCCAGTTGAGGTTTAGGTCTTAGAGAATGTTTAGAACCAAATACAATGTTTTTAGTTTTAGATGTGTTTAAGACCAGTTAATTATTAATCACCCATTCTGAAACGGACTGTAACTCCTTATTTAGAATTTCAGTGAGCTCACTGGCTTCGGAATCATCCTCATACATAGTCATTCTAGCTTCATGTAAGACCAGTGGCAAATCAAATCATTTTGTAAAAAATGTAATACAATAAAAAATGGGAAGAATAACGGCCCAAGGCAACTGCCACACTGTACATATCTGATGTTAGAGAAGCTTCCATTGAAGAACACTCTCTGGGTTCTATTGGATAAATAACTCTCCAACCATGTAATGGCAGGTGATGTAAAGCCATAGCAAGTCAGTTTTATCAATAACAATGTATGATCAATAACATCAAAGGCTGCACTGAAATCTAAGTATGCAACTCCAACTATCATTTTATTATCCATTTATTTTAACCAATGATCAGTCAATCTGAGTCCGTGCGGTACAAGTTGAGTGCTATTCTTTATATGCATGCTGAAAGTCAGTAGTTAACAAATAGATCCTCTCCATCAGTTTACTAAGAACAGGCAGAAAACTGATTGGTCGGCTGTTACAGCCAGCAAAGGGTGCTTTACTATTTTTAGGCAGTGGAATGACTTTAGCTTCCTTCTACACCTGTGGACACACACTCCATTAGGCTTCAGTTAAAGATCTAGCACATAGGGGTGGTAATGCAGTCTGCTACTGTTCTCTATAGTTTCTCATCCAGGTTGTCTATACCTGGTGGTAATACAGTCTGCTACCATTCTCTATAGTTTCTCATCCAGGTTGTCTATACCTGGTGGTAATACAGTCTGCTACCATTCTCTATAGTTTCTCATCCAGGTTGTCTATACCTGGTGGTAATACAGTCTGCTACCATTCTCTATAGTTTCTCATCCAGGTTGTCTATACCTGGTGGTAATACAGTCTGCTACCATTGTCTAAAGTTTCTCATCCAGACTGTCTATACCTGGTGGTAATACAGTCTGCTACCATTCTCTATAGTTTCTCATCCAGACTGTCTATACCTGGTGGTAATACAGTCTGCTACCGTTCTCTATAGTTTCTCATCCAGGTTGTCTATACCTGGTGGTAATACAGTCTGCTACCATTCTCTATAGTTTCTCATCCAGGTTGTCTATACCTGGTGGTAATACAGTCTGCTACCATTCTCTATAGTTTCTCATCCAGGTTGTCTATACCTGGTGGTAATACAGTCTGCTACCATTCTCTATAGTTTCTCATCCAGACTGTCTATACCTGGTGGTAATACAGTCTGCTACCGTTCTCTATAGTTTCTCATCCAGGTTGTCTATACCTGGTGGTAATACAGTCTGCTACCATTCTCTATAGTTTCTCATCCAGACTGTCTATACCTGGTGGTAATACAGTCTGCTACCATTCTCTATAGTTTCCCATTCAGGTAGTCTATACCTGGTGGTAATACAGTCTGCTACCATTCTCTATAGTTTCTCATTCAGGTAGTCTATACCTGGTGGTAATACAGTCTGCTACCGTTCTCTATAGTTTCTCATTCAGGTTGTCTATACCTGGTGGTAATACAGTCTGCTACCGTTCTCTATAGTTTCTCATCCAGGTTGTCTATACCTGGTGGTAATACAGTCTGCTACCGTTCTCTATAGTTTCTCATTCAGGTTGTCTATACCTGGTGGTAATACAGTCTGCTACCGTTCTCTATAGTTTCTCATCCAGGTTGTCTATACCTGGTGGTAATACAGTCTGCTACCGTTCTCTATAGTTTCTCATTCAGGTAGTCTATACCTGGTGGTAATACAGTCTGCTACTGTTCTCTATAGTTTCTCATTCAGGTAGTCTATACCTGGTGGTAATACAGTCTGCTACTGTTCTCTATAGTTTCTCATCCAGGTTGTCTATACCAGGTGGTAATACAGTCTGCTACCATTCTCTATAGTTTCTCATCCAGGTTGTCTATACCTGGTGGTAATACAGTCTGCTACTGTTCTCTATAGTTTCTCATTCAGGTAGTCTATACCTGGTGGTAATACAGTCTGCTACTGTTCTCTATAGTTTCTCATTCAGGTTGTCAATACCTGGTGGTAATACAGTCTGCTACCGTTCTCTATAGTTTCTCATCCAGGTAGTCTATACCTGGTGGTAATACAGTCTGCTACTGTTCTCTATAGTTTCTCATTCAGGTAGTCTATACCTGGTGGTAATACAGTCTGCTACCATTCTCTATAGTTTCTCATCCAGGTTGTCTATACCTGGTGGTAATACAGTCTGCTACCGTTCTCTATAGTTTCTCATTCAGGTAGTCTATACCTGGTGGTAATACAGTCTGCTACCGTTCTCTATAGTTTCTCATTCAGGTTGTCTATACCTGGTGGTAATACAGTCTGCTACCGTTCTCTATAGTTTCTCATTCAGGTAGTCTATACCTGGTGGTAATACAGTCTGCTACCGTTCTCTATAGTTTCTCATTCAGGTAGTCTATACCTGGTGGTAATACAGTCTGCTACCGTTCTCTATAGTTTCTCATTCAGGTTGTCTATACCTGGTGGTAATACAGTCTGCTACCGTTCTCTATAGTTTCTCATTCAGGTAGTCTATACCTGGTGGTAATACAGTCTGCTACCATTCTCTATAGTTTCTCATTCAGGTAGTCTATACCTGGTGGTAATACAGTCTGCTACTGTTCTCTATAGTTTCTCATCCAGGTTGTCTATACCTGGTGGTAATACAGTCTGCTACCGTTCTCTATAGTTTCTCATCCAGACTGTCTATACCTGGTGGTAATACAGTCTGCTACCATTCTCTATAGTTTCCCATTCAGGTAGTCTATACCTGGTGGTAATACAGTCTGCTACCATTCTCTATAGTTTCTCATTCAGGTAGTCTATACCTGGTGGTAATACAGTCTGCTACCGTTCTCTATAGTTTCTCATTCAGGTTGTCTATACCTGGTGGTAATACAGTCTGCTACTGTTCTCTATAGTTTCTCATTCAGGTTGTCTATACCTGGTGGTAATACAGTCTGCTACCGTTCTCTATAGTTTCTCATCCAGGTTGTCTATACCTGGTGGTAATACAGTTTGCTACCGTTCTCTATAGTTTCTCATTCAGGTTGTCTATACCTGGTGGTAATACAGTCTGCTACCGTTCTCTATAGTTTCTCATCCAGGTTGTCTATACCTGGTGGTAATACAGTCTGCTACCGTTCTCTATAGTTTCTCATTCAGGTAGTCTATACCTGGTGGTAATACAGTCTGCTACTGTTCTCTATAGTTTCTCATTCAGGTAGTCTATACCTGGTGGTAATACAGTCTGCTACTGTTCTCTATAGTTTCTCATCCAGGTTGTCTATACCAGGTGGTAATACAGTCTGCTACCATTCTCTATAGTTTCTCATCCAGGTTGTCTATACCTGGTGGTAATACAGTCTGCTACTGTTCTCTATAGTTTCTCATTCAGGTAGTCTATACCTGGTGGTAATACAGTCTGCTACTGTTCTCTATAGTTTCTCATCCAGGTTGTCTATACCAGGTGGTAATACAGTCTGCTACCATTCTCTATAGTTTCTGATCCAGGTTGTCTATACCTGGTGGTAATACAGTCTGCTACTGTTCTCTATAGTTTCTCATTCAGGTAGTCTATACCTGGTGGTAATACAGTCTGCTACTGTTCTCTATAGTTTCTCATTCAGGTTGTCAATACCTGGTGGTAATACAGTCTGCTACCGTTCTCTATAGTTTCTCATCCAGGTAGTCTATACCTGGTGGTAATACAGTCTGCTACTGTTCTCTATAGTTTCTCATTCAGGTAGTCTATACCTGGTGGTAATACAGTCTGCTACCATTCTCTATAGTTTCTCATCCAGGTTGTCTATACCTGGTGGTAATACAGTCTGCTACCGTTCTCTATAGTTTCTCATTCAGGTAGTCTATACCTGGTGGTAATACAGTCTGCTACCGTTCTCTATAGTTTCTCATTCAGGTTGTCTATACCTGGTGGTAATACAGTCTGCTACCGTTCTCTATAGTTTCTCATTCAGGTAGTCTATACCTGGTGGTAATACAGTCTGCTACCATTCTCTATAGTTTCTCATTCAGGTAGTCTATACCTGGTGGTAATACAGTCTGCTACTGTTCTCTATAGTTTCTCATCCAGACTGTCTATACCTGGTGGTAATACAGTCTGCTACTGTTCTCTATAGTTTCTCATTCAGGTAGTCTATACCTGGTGGTAATACAGTCTGCTACTGTTCTCTATAGTTTCTCATCCAGACTGTCTATACCTGGTGGTAATACAGTCTGCTACTGTTCTCTATAGTTTCTCATTCAGGTTGTCTATACCTGGTGGTAATACAGTCTGCTACCGTTCTCTATAGTTTCTCATCCAGGTTGTCTATACCTGGTGGTAATACAGTCTGCTACCGTTCTCTATAGTTTCTCATTCAGGTTGTCTATACCTGGTGGTAATACAGTCTGCTACCGTTCTCTATAGTTTCCCATTCAGGTTGTCTATACCTGGTGGTAATGCAGTCTGCTACCGTTCTCTATAGTTTCTCATTCAGGTAGTCTATACCTGGTGGTAATACAGTCTGCTACTGTTCTCTATAGTTTCTCATTCAGGTAGTCTATACCTGGTGGTAATACAGTCTGCTACCGTTCTCTATAGTTTCTCATTCAGGTAGTCTATACCTGTTGGTAATACAGTCTGCTACTGTTCTCTAAAGTTTCTCATTCAGGTAGTCTATACCTGGTGGTAATACAGTCTGCTACTGTTCTCTATAGTTTCTCATTCAGGTAGTCTATACCTGGTGGTAATACAGTCTGCTACTGTTCTCTATAGTTTCTCATCCAGGTTGTCTATACCTGGTGGTAATACAGTCTGCTACCATTCTCTATAGTTTCTCATCCAGACTGTCTATACCTGGTGGTAATGCAGTCTGCTACTGTTCTCTATAGTTTCTCATTCAGGTTGTCTATACCTGGTGGTAATGCAGTCTGCTACTGTTCTCTATAGTTTCTCATCCAGACTGTCTATACCTGGTGGTAATACAGTCTGCTACTGTTCTCTATATTTTCTCATTCAGGTAGTCTATACCTGGTGGTAATACAGTCTGCTACCGTTCTCTATAGTTTCTCATCCAGGTAGTCTATACCTGGTGGTAATACAGTCTGCTACCATTCTCTATAGTTTCTCATCCAGACTGTCTATACCTGGTGGTAATGCAGTCTGCTACTGTTCTCTATAGTTTCTCATTCAGGTTGTCTATACCTGGTGGTAATGCAGTCTGCTACTGTTCTCTATAGTTTTCCTTTCAGGTAGTCTATACCTGGTGGTAATGCAGTCTGCTACTGTTCTCTATAGTTTCTCATCCAGGTTGTCTATACCTGGTGGTAATACAGTCTGCTACTGTTCTCTATAGTTTCTCATTCAGTTTGTCTATACCTGGTGGTAATACAGTCTGCTACCATTCTCTATAGTTTCTCATCCAGGTTGTCTATACCTGGTGGTAATACAGTCTGCTACTGTTCTCTATAGTTTCTAATTCAGGTTGTCTATACCTGGTGGTAATACAGTCTGCTACCGTTCTCTATAGTTTCTCATCCAGGTTGTCTATACCTGGTGGTAATACAGTCTGCTACTGTTCTCTATAGTTTCTCATTCAGGTTGTCTATACCTGGTGGTAATACAGTCTGCTACTGTTCTCTATAGTTTCTCATCCAGACTGTCTATACCTGGTGGTAATACAGTCTGCTACTGTTCTCTATAGTTTCTCATTCAGGTAGTCTATACCTGGTGGTAATACAGTCTGCTACCGTTCTCTATAGTTTCTCATCCAGGTAGTCTATACCTGGTGGTAATACAGTCTGCTACTGTTCTCTATAGTTTCTCATCCAGACTGTCTATACCTGGTGGTAATACAGTCTGCTACTGTTCTCTATAGTTTCTCATTCAGGTAGTCTATACTTGGTGGTAATACAGTCTGCTACTGTTCTCTATAGTTTCTCATCCAGACTGTCTATACCTGGTGGTAATACAGTCTGCTACTGTTCTCTATAGTTTCTCATTCAGGTAGTCTATACCTGGTGGTAATACAGTCTGCTACCGTTCTCTATAGTTTCTCATCCAGGTAGTCTATACCTGGTGGTAATACAGTCTGCTACCATTCTCTATAGTTTCTCATCCAGACTGTCTATACCTGGTGGTAATGCAGTCTGCTACTGTTCTCTATAGTTTCTCATTCAGGTTGTCAATACCTGGTGGTAATACAGTCTGCTACCGTTCTCTATAGTTTCTCATCCAGGTAGTCTATACCTGGTGGTAATACAGTCTGCTACTGTTCTCTATAGTTTCTCATTCAGGTAGTCTATACCTGGTGGTAATACAGTCTGCTACCATTCTCTATAGTTTCTCATCCAGGTTGTCTATACCTGGTGGTAATACAGTCTGCTACCGTTCTCTATAGTTTCTCATTCAGGTAGTCTATACCTGGTGGTAATACAGTCTGCTACCGTTCTCTATAGTTTCTCATTCAGGTTGTCTATACCTGGTGGTAATACAGTCTGCTACTATAGTTTCTCATTCAGGTAGTCTATACCTGGTGGTAATACAGTCTGCTACCATTCTCTATAGTTTCTCATTCAGGTAGTCTATACCTGGTGGTAATACAGTCTGCTACTGTTCTCTATAGTTTCTCATCCAGACTGTCTATACCTGGTGGTAATACAGTCTGCTACTGTTCTCTATAGTTTCTCATTCAGGTAGTCTATACCTGGTGGTAATACAGTCTGCTACTGTTCTCTATAGTTTCTCATCCAGACTGTCTATACCTGGTGGTAATACAGTCTGCTACTGTTCTCTATAGTTTCTCATTCAGGTTGTCTATACCTGGTGGTAATACAGTCTGCTACCGTTCTCTATAGTTTCTCATCCAGGTTGTCTATACCTGGTGGTAATACAGTCTGCTACCGTTCTCTATAGTTTCTCATTCAGGTTGTCTATACCTGGTGGTAATACAGTCTGCTACCGTTCTCTATAGTTTCCCATTCAGGTTGTCTATACCTGGTGGTAATGCAGTCTGCTACCGTTCTCTATAGTTTCTCATTCAGGTAGTCTATACCTGGTGGTAATACAGTCTGCTACTGTTCTCTATAGTTTCTCATTCAGGTAGTCTATACCTGGTGGTAATACAGTCTGCTACCGTTCTCTATAGTTTCTCATTCAGGTAGTCTATACCTGTTGGTAATACAGTCTGCTACTGTTCTCTAAAGTTTCTCATTCAGGTAGTCTATACCTGGTGGTAATACAGTCTGCTACTGTTCTCTATAGTTTCTCATTCAGGTAGTCTATACCTGGTGGTAATACAGTCTGCTACTGTTCTCTATAGTTTCTCATCCAGGTTGTCTATACCTGGTGGTAATACAGTCTGCTACCATTCTCTATAGTTTCTCATCCAGACTGTCTATACCTGGTGGTAATGCAGTCTGCTACTGTTCTCTATAGTTTCTCATTCAGGTTGTCTATACCTGGTGGTAATGCAGTCTGCTACTGTTCTCTATAGTTTCTCATCCAGACTGTCTATACCTGGTGGTAATACAGTCTGCTACTGTTCTCTATAGTTTCTCATTCAGGTAGTCTATACCTGGTGGTAATACAGTCTGCTACCGTTCTCTATAGTTTCTCATCCAGGTAGTCTATACCTGTGGTAATACAGTCTGCTACCATACCTCCAGACTGTCTATACCTGGTGGTAATGCAGTCTGCTACTGTTCTCTATAGTTTCTCATTCAGGTTGTCTATACCTGGTGGTAATGCAGTCTGCTACTGTTCTCTATAGTTTCTCATTCAGGTAGTCTATACCTGGTGGTAATGCAGTCTGCTACTGTTCTCTATAGTTTCTCATCCAGGTTGTCTATACCTGGTGGTAATACAGTCTGCTACTGTTCTCTATAGTTTCTCATTCAGGTTGTCTATACCTGGTGGTAATACAGTCTGCTACCTCTATAGTTTCTCATTCAGTCTATACCTGGTGGTAATACAGTCTGCTACCATTCTCTATAGTTTCTCATTGTCTATACCTGGTGGTAATACAGTCTGCTACTGTTCTCTATAGTTTCTAATTCAGGTTGTCTATACCTGGTGGTAATACAGTCTGCTACCGTTCTCTATAGTTTCTCATCCAGGTTGTCTATACCTGGTGGTAATACAGTCTGCTACTGTTCTCTATAGTTTCTCATTCAGGTTGTCTATACCTGGTGGTAATACAGTCTGCTACTGTTCTCTATAGTTTCTCATCCAGACTGTCTATACCTGGTGGTAATACAGTCTGCTACTGTTCTCTATAGTTTCTCATTCAGGTAGTCTATACCTGGTGGTAATACAGTCTGCTACCGTTCTCTATAGTTTCTCATCCAGGTAGTCTATACCTGGTGGTAATACAGTCTGCTACCATTCTCTATAGTTTCTCATCCAGACTGTCTATACCTGGTGGTAATGCAGTCTGCTACTGTTCTCTATAGTTTCTCATTCAGGTTGTCAATACCTGGTGGTAATACAGTCTGCTACCGTTCTCTATAGTTTCTCATCCAGGTAGTCTATACCTGGTGGTAATACAGTCTGCTACTGTTCTCTATAGTTTCTCATTCAGGTAGTCTATACCTGGTGGTAATACAGTCTGCTACCATTCTCTATAGTTTCTCATCCAGGTTGTCTATACCTGGTGGTAATACAGTCTGCTACCGTTCTCTATAGTTTCTCATTCAGGTAGTCTATACCTGGTGGTAATACAGTCTGCTACCGTTCTCTATAGTTTCTCATTCAGGTTGTCTATACCTGGTGGTAATACAGTCTGCTACCGTTCTCTATAGTTTCTCATTCAGGTAGTCTATACCTGGTGGTAATACAGTCTGCTACCATTCTCTATAGTTTCTCATTCAGGTAGTCTATACCTGGTGGTAATACAGTCTGCTACTGTTCTCTATAGTTTCTCATCCAGACTGTCTATACCTGGTGGTAATACAGTCTGCTACTGTTCTCTATAGTTTCTCATTCAGGTAGTCTATACCTGGTGGTAATACAGTCTGCTACTGTTCTCTATAGTTTCTCATCCAGACTGTCTATACCTGGTGGTAATACAGTCTGCTACTGTTCTCTATAGTTTCTCATTCAGGTTGTCTATACCTGGTGGTAATACAGTCTGCTACCGTTCTCTATAGTTTCTCATCCAGGTTGTCTATACCTGGTGGTAATACAGTCTGCTACCGTTCTCTATAGTTTCTCATTCAGGTTGTCTATACCTGGTGGTAATACAGTCTGCTACCGTTCTCTATAGTTTCCCATTCAGGTAGTCTATACCTGGTGGTAATGCAGTCTGCTACCGTTCTCGATAGTTTCTCATTCAGGTAGTCAATATCTGGTGGTAATACAGTCTGCTACTGTTCTCTATAGTTTCTCATTCAGGTAGTCTATACCTGGTGGTAATACAGTCTGCTACCGTTCTCTATAGTTTCTCATTCAGGTAGTCTATACCTGGTGGTAATACAGTCTGCTACTGTTCTCTAAAGTTTCTCATTCAGGTAGTCTATACCTGGTGGTAATACAGTCTGCTACTGTTCTCTATAGTTTCTCATTCAGGTAGTCTATACCTGGTGGTAATACAGTCTGCTACTGTTCTCTATAGTTTCTCATTCAGGTAGTCTATACCTGGTGGTAATACAGTCTGCTACTGTTCTCTATAGTTTCTCATCCAGGTTGTCTATACCTGGTGGTAATACAGTCTGCTACCATTCTCTATAGTTTCTCATCCAGACTGTCTATACCTGGTGGTAATGCAGTCTGCTACTGTTCTCTATAGTTTCTCATTCAGGTTGTCTATACCTGGTGGTAATGCAGTCTGCTACTGTTCTCTATAGTTTCTCATCCAGACTGTCTATACCTGGTGGAAATACAGTCTGCTACTGTTCTCTATAGTTTCTCATTCAGGTAGTCTATACCTGGTGGTAATACAGTCTGCTACCGTTCTCTATAGTTTCTCATCCAGGTAGTCTATACCTGGTGGTAATACAGTCTGCTACCATTCTCTATAGTTTCTCATCCAGACTGTCTATACCTGGTGGTAATGCAGTCTGCTACTGTTCTCTATAGTTTCTCATTCAGGTTGTCTATACCTGGTGGTAATGCAGTCTGCTACTGTTCTCTATAGTTTTCCTTTCAGGTGGTCTATACCTGGTGGTAATGCAGTCTGCTACTGTTCTCTATAGTTTCTCATCCAGGTTGTCTATACCTGGTGGTAATACAGTCTGCTACTGTTCTCTATAGTTTCTCATTCAGGTTGTCTATACCTGGTGGTAATACAGTCTGCTACCGTTCTCTATAGTTTCTCATCCAGGTTGTCTATACCTGGTGGTAATACAGTCTGCTACTGTTCTCTATAGTTTCTCATTCAGGTTGTCTATACCTGGTGGTAATACAGTCTGCTACTGTTCTCTATAGTTTCTCATCCAGACTGTCTATACCTGGTGGTAATACAGTCTGCTACTGTTCTCTATAGTTTCTCATTCAGGTAGTCTATACCTGGTGGTAATACAGTCTGCTACCGTTCTCTATAGTTTCTCATCCAGGTAGTCTATACCTGGTGGTAATACAGTCTGCTACCATTCTCTATAGTTTCTCATCCAGACTGTCTATACCTGGTGGAAATGCAGTCTGCTACTGTTCTCTATAGTTTCTCATTCAGGTTGTCTATACCTGGTGGTAATGCAGTCTGCTACTGTTCTCTATAGTTTCCCATTCAGGTAGTCTATACCTGGTGGTAATGCAGTCTGCTACTGTTCTCTATAGTTTCTCATTCAGGTTGTCTATACCTGGTGGTAATACAGTCTGCTACTGTTCTCTATAGTTTCTCATTCAGGTAGTCTATACCTGGTGGTAATACAGTCTGCTACTGTTCTCTATAGTTTCTCATCCAGGTTGTCTATACCTGGTGGTAATACAGTCTGCTACCATTCTCTATAGTTTCTCATCCAGACTGTCTATACCTGGTGGTAATGCAGTCTGCTACTGTTCTCTATAGTTTCTCATTCAGGTTGTCTATACCTGGTGGTAATGCAGTCTGCTACTGTTCTCTATAGTTTTCCTTTCAGGTGGTCTATACCTGGTGGTAATGCAGTCTGCTACTGTTCTCTATAGTTTCTCATCCAGGTTGTCTATACCTGGTGGTAATACAGTCTGCTACTGTTCTCTATAGTTTCTCATTCAGTTTGTCTATACCTGGTGGTAATACAGTCTGCTCTATAGTTTCTCATCCAGGTTGTCTATACCTGGTGGTAATACAGTCTGCTACTGTTCTCTATAGTTTCTCATTCAGGTTGTCTATACCTGGTGGTAATACAGTCTGCTACCGTTCTCTATAGTTTCTCATCCAGGTTGTCTATACCTGGTGGTAATACAGTCTGCTACTGTTCTCTATAGTTTCTCATTCAGGTTGTCTATACCTGGTGGTAATACAGTCTGCTACTGTTCTCTATAGTTTCTCATCCAGACTGTCTATACCTGGTGGTAATACAGTCTGCTACTGTTCTCTATAGTTTCTCATTCAGGTAGTCTATACCTGGTGGTAATACAGTCTGCTACCGTTCTCTATAGTTTCTCATCCAGGTAGTCTATACCTGGTGGTAATACAGTCTGCTACCATTCTCTATAGTTTCTCATCCAGACTGTCTATACCTGGTGGAAATGCAGTCTGCTACTGTTCTCTATAGTTTCTCATTCAGGGTGTCTATACCTGGTGGTAATGCAGTCTGCTACTGTTCTCTATAGTTTCCCATTCAGGTAGTCTATACCTGGTGGTAATGCAGTCTGCTACTGTTCTCTATAGTTTCTCATTCAGGTTGTCTATACCTGGTGGTAATACAGTCTGCTACTGTTCTCTATAGTTTCTCATTCAGGTAGTCTATACCTGGTGGTAATACAGTCTGCTACTGTTCTCTATAGTTTCTCATCCAGGTTGTCTATACCTGGTGGTAATACAGTCTGCTACTATTCTCTATAGTTTCTCATTCAGGTTGTCTATACCTGGTGGTAATACAGTCTGCTACTGTTCTCTATAGTTTCTCATTCAGGTTGTCTATACCTGGTGGTAATACAGTCTGCTACCGTTCTCTATAGTTTCTCATCCAGGTTGTCTATACCTGGTGGTAATACAGTCTGCTACTGTTCTCTATAGTTTCTCATTCAGGTTGTCTATACCTGGTGGTAATACAGTCTGCTACTGTTCTCTATAGTTTCTCATCCAGACTGTCTATACCTGGTGGTAATACAGTCTGCTACTGTTCTCTATAGTTTCTCATCCAGGTTGTCTATACCTGGTGGTAATACAGTCTGCTACTGTTCTCTATAGTTTCTCATCCAGGTTGTCTATACCTGGTGGTAATACAGTCTGCTACCGTTCTCTATAGTTTCTCATCCAGGTTGTCTATACCTGGTGGTAATACAGTCTGCTACTGTTCTCTATAGTTTCTCATTCAGGTTGTCTATACCTGGTGGTAATACAGTCTGCTACTGTTCTCTATAGTTTCTCATCCAGACTGTCTATACCTGGTGGTAATACAGTCTGCTACTGTTCTCTATAGTTTCTCATCCAGGTTGTCTATACCTGGTGGTAATACAGTCTGCTACTGTTCTCTATAGTTTCTCATCCAGGTTGTCTATACCTGGTGGTAGTACAGTCTGCTACTGTTCTCTATAGTTTCTCATTCAGGTTGTCTATACCTGGTGGTAATACAGTCTGCTACTGTTCTCTATAGTTTCTCATTCAGGTTGTCTATACCTGGTGGTAATACAGTCTGCTACTGTTCTCTATAGTTTCTCATTCAGGTAGTCTATACCTGGTGGTAATACAGTCTGCTACTGTTCTCTATAGTTTCTCATTCAGGTAGTCTATACCTGGTGGTAATACAGTCTGCTACTGTTCTCTATAGTTTCTCATTCAGGTAGTCTATACCTGGTGGTAATACAGTCTGCTACTGTTCTCTATAGTTTCCCATTCAGGTAGTCTATACCTGGTGGTTCATCATTATTGATGGATAACATTAGTTTCTCTTCCACACTAACTTGACCAACATCAAAACAACAATCCTTCTCTTTCATTATTAGATATTTTATACAAAAATGTGATGGTTCGCTGTTCAATGTTGTCATTTCACTTCTGAGTTTTTCAACTTCAACATCAAAACAACAATCCTTCTCTTTCATTATTAGATATTTTATACAAAAATGTGATGGTTCGCTGTTCAATGTTGTCATTTCACTTCTGAGTTTTTCAACTTATTGCTAATAATGATTTGCAATATTGAAATGTTTTGTAATAAATGACCAACAACTTCAATGATTGATGGAGATGAAATGGGTTTTCTGCCCATGATATCATTTAAGGTGCTCCAAAGTATTTTCCATTGTGTTGTATGTCATTGATCTTTCTTTGGTAAAATCATTTATTCTGCTTTTTGATAAGTTTAGTCACAACATTCTCAATTTACAGTATGTCAACGAGTGGCGTATATTCACGGATGCCAAGGCAAGTCAGGATTCGCCAAATATTTAACCAATACATTTAAAAAAAATAAAAAATAATGTATCTTTCGTCTCTGTGTTTTCATAATTTTCTGTCAATTCGAAAGTGTCTGAATCGTGCCGGAGAAATCATCTGAATGAGGGAAACAATGTTAACATGTTGCCGCCGTAGCATTTTATTGATTGACGCCAGCAAGCATTTTGGCCTATAAATAATTAGCTCAGAATTGAGCTGAGCTCAACTGTTTCCAGAGGTGTAAAGTACTTAAGTAAAAATACTTTTAAGTACTACCTAAGTCGTTTTTGGGGGTATCTGTACTTTGCTTTACTATTTTTATTTTGTCAACTTTTACTTTTACTCCACTACATTTCTAAAGAAAATACTGTACTTTTTACTCCATACATTTTCCCTGACACACAAAAGTACTCATTATATTTAGAATGCTCAAGCAGGACAGAATTATGGCACCTATCAATATAACACTTTGTCATCCCTACTGCCTACGATCTGGCGGACTCACGAAACACAACTACTGTGGTTGTAAATTATGTCTGAGTCTGTCCATAATCACACCAATCAAAACAATTCCTAAGCAAATGTCATTTTCAGAAAAACTTGTCTATTTCTGACGCCGATTCCTGATCTAGCCATAAATGAATGTGTTGTGCCACTGGTCTGAGTCAATTGAAGTTCAATATGTAGCCTAGATGTAGCCTAGTGGGCTCACATTAACTAACTAGCTATCTAACTTAGCTGGTTGATTGTTGCCCTTGCGAGCAAGTTAGGCTGGAAAGCATTTTAGCTAGGTAGCTTATGACAACACAAACAAAAGGTGTACGGTATGATAGAGCCATATACCATTTTGCCAACATGAAAGAGAGGAGGATGGTATTGGCATTCAACTAGTCCACAAGTAGGGTGAGTCACCATTTTTTGTTTCACTTTCTCACGCATGCACGCACACACACGCTCACGTATGCACGCACATACAAACACACACACACACACTGTGGTTCTAAATCAGTAGTTGCTGCAGGTGGTATAACTGTTTGTTACATGCAATATTTTCCTTGTGTACTTCACCGGACAGATGTTGCTCTCCAGTTTTGTGATGAAACAAACGTATGGGTTGTTATGGCCTTATTGTGTGACTGTTGTCATGGCCTTATTGTATATAACGGTGGCGTATGAACGAATGGGTTGTACAGCGGACGAATGGGTTGTATAGCAAACAACACGATCATCACAACATAGGTTATAATATGCCATTTTTACTGGCTTGGCTTGACGCCTTAGTTATTTTACCAAAACACCACTACTAATGTCAACCAATCAGCTGAGCAACCTGACTTGTTTGCCACCTCCTTTGTATAATTTCTTTGAATCATACAGTTCATCATCTATCCAGTGGGTTCTAACAGTTCTCACGGTTAGTTTCTTAACAGGTGCATGCTTCTCAACAATTGGGTTGAGTCACTGATGTGATCTTCGACAGACCCCCCCTTGTGTTGTGCCGTGGCGGAGATCTTTGTGGGCTATACTCGGCCTTGTCTCAGGATGGTAAGTTGGTGGTTGAAGATATCCCTCTAGTGGTGTGGGGGCTGTGCTTTGGAAAAGTCGGTGGGGTTATATCCTTCCTGTTTGGCCCTATCCGTGGGTATCATCGGATGGGGCCACAGTGTCTCCTGACCCCTCCTGTCTCAGCCTCCAGTATTTATGCTGCAGTAGTGTATGTGTCGGGGGGCTAGGGTCAGTTTGTTATATCTGGAGTACTTCTCCTGTCCTATCCGGTGTCCTGTGTGAATTTAAGTATGCTCTCTCTAATTCTCTCTTTCTTTCTCTCTCTTGGAGGACCTGAGCCCTAGGACCATGCCTCAGGACTACCTGGCATGATGACTCCTTGCTGTCCCCAGTCCACCTGGCCGTGCTGCTGCTCCAGTTTCAACTGTTCTGCCTGTAATTATTATTATTTGACCATGCTGGTAATTTATGAACATTTGAACATCTTGGCCATGTTCTGTTATAATCTCCACCCGGCACAGCCAGAAGAGGACTGGCCACCACTCATAACCTGGTTCCTCTCTAGGTTTCTTCCTAGGTTTTGGCCTTTCTAGGGAGTTTTTCCTAGCCGCCGTGCTTCTACACCTGCATTGCTTGCTGTTTGGGGTTTTAGGCTGGGTTTCTGTACAGCACTTTGAGATATCAGCTGATGTACGAAGGGCTTTATAAATACATTTGATTTGATGAATAATTTTACAAATACTTCCAGTGTTGCATCTGGATTCACTTCCTCATACACATCAGACCAACATGCATTTTTTTAATAAAAAATAAAATCCTGAAGATTTTTTTTTGTATGATCTCTTCTAAATTATACTGAACACAAATATAAACGTAACATGCAACAATTTCGAAGATTTGACTGAGTTACAGATTATATAAGGAAATCAGTCAATTGAAAAAAATTCACATGACTGGGAATACAGATATGCATCTGTTAATCACAGATGCCTTTAAAAAAAGATAGGAGACTGGATCATAAAACCAGTCAGAATCTGGTGTGACTTCATACAGCGTGACACATCTCCTTCGCATAGAGTTGACCATGCTGTTGATTGTGGCATGTGGAATGTTGTCCCACTCCTCATCAATTGCTGTGCAAAGTTGCTGAATATTGGCGGGAACTGGAACACACTGTCTTATACATTGATCCAGAGCATCCCAAACATGCTCAATGGGTAGCATCCCAAACATGCTCATTAGTCACAGTTAGAAGATTTTTCTTGAAAGGACAGATAGTTGCTAACCAGTATTTGTTCAGGTCACCCAGAAAATAGACCTCTCTGTTAACATCACACACATCATCAAGCATTGCACACATATATCCAAATACTGACTGTTAGCACTTGGTGGCCTATAGCAGCACCCATAAAGAAGAGGGTTTATATGAGGCAGGTGTACTTTCAATCACAACACTTCAACAACATTTTACAGGAATATGGCTCTGAACATATACAGCAACACTTCCCCCATAGGCATTCCTGTCTCTTCTGTAGATGTTATATCCTGTATTGCTACTGCTGTATCATCAAATAAATTATCTAAGCTAGTTTCAGATATGGCCAGTATATGAGTGTTATCTAATGTTAGCTAGTTATTGATTTCATGAACCTTATTTCTAAGGCTACATAGAGTACATTAATATGGGCTATTCTAAGTCCTTTCCTTGGTAGCTTATCGGAGATAGACATAATATGATGACAAAATATATTAAATGTGTGTGTGTGTGATGTTGGGCTAAAGCTACTGACGCTGATGCTTTTCTCTCTCATTCCTCCGAGGCTTTTGGGAGGGAGGGTGGACAAGGAGCCTGTCGTAGTGGATGTAAGCAATGTCCCCATGCTCTCTGGTAGCTTTCATAGCTTGGATAAGTTCTTTCCACCTCTGGCGCACAGCTTCAGATAAGTTCTTGTTGAGGAAGATGTTGGTTCCTCTCAAGCTCTTGGCTCTCTCCAGAAACAGCCATCTTGTCCTTAAACCTCAGGAACTTGACCACTATCGGCCTGGGTATGTCACCTAGGCAGGTTACATGTTTTTCAGACCTGTAGGCGCGCTCCATCTCAATCTTTGTGTGATCCATCTGCAGCTTTTAAGGTGTTAACTTTTCTTACTTTCTCCTCAGACTTAGCCCAGTTCCCATGTGAAGGTGCTGGTTTGCCATCCGCAAAAAAATGTTATTCCTCCTGGATTGTCCCTTTAGATAATCTGTTTTCCCTGTCATTGTTAATAATGGTTCACAGAAAGTGATAATGTAACCTCGAGAGGACTTACAGTTTGTTGTCATCTTGCTGCAAGTCTCTTTCAGGACATCCACCTCTCCCTGGGAGAACTGCAAACTGTTCTTAAGGCCAGGCAAGCACACCCTATTAAGGATTTCTTTGTACACTCAGTATATGTCCATTTTAAAGTGCTTAAAATTCATAAAAACGTTGACAATGTTAGTATGATAAACTACATAAAATATATATTCCATGTAGTTTTTTGGATATTTTTATGTTTACTTTTTGAAGAAATACCAACAAATCTAAAAATGTTGATAGGTAAATACAAAAATGTAATTTCAGCCTGTGGTGCCTGTCCTGAAAAGAGAATGGAAACCATTTAGGAAGTAAAGCTAAGCAAAAATATGCATTCCATCCACTAATACTAAACATGTGCATAGAACATAGACATTTTTAGGATTTTGATATTGAAGAAGGTTTAATAGAAGTATGGGTAGTGCAATATTGAATTGCCAGAGTAACAACTGACACCAATGCATCATTGGCAGGTTTGAGCAAATTGTTAATTTTGACAGGGGACTGAAAGTGAATGCTGCCACTGGGAGGCACCTCACCTCCACTAGACCTGAAAGGGTTCTCACAACTTTGACAGCTTTGTTATTGAGATCAGGACAACGATATTAAGGTAAGAAACTGTATACAATTCATTTTTTATGCTGCTAATGGTATTTTTTCAGATTGATAAATGAGTCTGTGAAATGAACTTCTGATAACAAGCCAAGTATACAGTCAGCAAAAAACGAGGCAAGGTAGCTGGTTAGCTAGCTACAGTGCAGTGCATTCGGAAAGTATTCAGACCCCTTCACACGTTACACATTTTGTTACGTTGCAGCCTTATTCCCTCATAAATCTACACAACATATCCCATAATGACAAAGCAACAGGTTTTTAGGCCTGTTTACTCAGTAGTTTGTTGAAGCATCTTTTTCAGGGATTTCAGCCTTGAGTCTTCTTGGGTATGACTCTACAAGCTTGGCACACCTGTATTTGGGGAGTTTCTACCATTCTTCTCTGCAGATCCTCTCAAGCTCTGTCAGGTTGGCTGTGGAGCATCGCTGCAAAACTATTTTCAGGTCTCAACAGAGATGTTAGATTGGGTTCAAGTCTGGGCTCTGGCTTTGCCACTCAAGTACATTCAGAGACCTGTCCCGAAGCCACTCCTGTTGGAAGGTTATGCTGTTGGAAGGTGAACCTTCGCCGAAGTCTAGGGTCCTGAGCGCTCTGAAGCAGGTTTTCATCAAGCATCTCTCTGTACATTGATCCACTCATCTTTCCCTCAATCCTGACCCAGTCCCTGCCGCTGAAAAACATCCCCACAGGATGATGCTGCCACCACCATGTTTCACTGTAGAGATGGTGCCAGGTTTCCTCCAAACGTGACACTTGGCATTCAGGCCAAAGAGTTCAATCTTGGTTTCATCAGACCAGAAGATCTCGTTTCTCATGTTCAGAGTCCTTTAGGTGACCATTGCAAACTCCAAGCGGGCTGTCATGTGCCTTTTACTGAGGTGTGGCTTCCATCTGGCCACTCTACCATAAAGGCCTGATTGGTGGAGTGCTGCAGAGATCCTACTGGAAAGTTCTCCCATCTCCACAGAGGAACTCTGGAGCTCTGTCAGCGTGACCCTCGGGTTCTTGGTCAACTCCCTGACCAAGGCCTGTCTCCCACGATTGCTTAGTTTGGCCAGGTGGCCAGCTCTAAGAAGAGTATTGGTGGTTCTAAACGTCTTCCATTTAAAGATGATAGAGGCCACAGTGTTGTTGGGGAACTTCAATGCTGCAGAAATATTTTGGTACCTTTCCCCCGATCTGTGCTTTAATACAATCCTGTCTCGGAGCTCTACGGAAAATTCCTTCGACCTCATGACTTGGTTTTTGCTCTGACATGCACTGTCAACTTTGTGACCATATATAGACAGGTGTGTGCCTTTTCAAATCATGTCCAATCAATTGAATTTACCACAGATGGGCTCCAATCAAGTTGAAGAAATCAAGGATGATCAATAGAAACAGGATGCACCTGAGCTCAATTTTGTGTCTCATAGCAAAGGGTCTGAATACTTGTGTAAATAAGGTATTTCTGTTTTAATTTTTTTATACATTTGTAGAAATGTCTAAAAAACTGTTTTTGCTTTATCATTATGGATTATTTTGTGTAGATTGAAAAGGAAAGATACATTTAATACATTTTAGAATGCAGCAGTAATGTAATAAAATTTGGAAAAATTCAAGGGGTCTGAAAACCTTCCAAATGCACAGTATCTACTTGATTTAGCTCTTCTCTTGGATTTTTGATGTTAGTGTTGTCTTCGAAACTGTTCAAAATAAAATGCTAATATTGTCAATTTGAAGATAATTTGTTAGCTAGCTGTTGATTGCAAGAATGAATGTAGCCTAAGCCTGAAGCCTAACCCTTATGATGAATGGTAGCTAGCTAATCAGCTAATATCTATGACTTTTGAAAGCTCAGGCTGGTATTCAGCTTGATAACTAGCCTAAATCATCCTGGTCTAGCTGGTAATGGTCAATTATGTTTTATTGTTATGTACTATTAGGCCTATATATACCAGTGGAGGCTCCTCAGAGGAGGAAAGGGAGGACCATCCTAAAAAGTTATCCTTTTTAGATAAACTGTACTAAATATAATTGTGATTATGCGTGATCCTCTCACTTCTCGATTCTGTTGAAAAACTTTTCAACAAACGGAACCAAACAGAACAAAACGGGGATAAACATACCTGAATTTGTCCAATAGAAACTCTCGTTTGCAGCTGTTGGACTAATGAGTACACCCTATGCATAGCTAGATGAAGGAAAGAGTTTGCAAGGCGTTATTGAATGTCACTGTCTTTCCATGTGCCACTGTCTGTCTGTCAACTCAAATTTGTTTCTCGACCTGTGTGCACCTACGTTGTAAACGGTCATTCATAGGCTAGGTTGTAGCAACCTCATGATGGGTATAGGGAAAATTTGAGTATCATGTAATAGCCTAAACCTATAGATGTTACATTGAACTGGATGAATGGAATATGAATGACAGTCATTGCAGACATAGGCACTAGTCAAGGGACTCCTAGTCTTCACCCAGTAGCCCAGTTGGTCATTGGTCATTTTCCCTCTCTTACGTGCTTTTCATTTGCTCCCATTTTGACTCTTTGTGTATTAGGCTATAGGCCTAGTGGAATGTATGTACAGAAGAAAATGAAGTTGTAGAAGCACATTGTTGTTAATATATGCCTTATCCTTATCATATTTTGTCATTCAAATGTTTGCATCTTGCACTTTGTTTTCAGGGTTGGAACAAGAGGATGCATTCCCCTCAATTATGTTCTTGATTAATGAATACTATATTACTTGTGTATGTCTTTCCTGATCATATGTAAGACTAAATGCCTTTGTTATATGTTTTGGTGCAGATATGTAGTTAATATACAGTACAATTCAGATAAGGAAGTGTCTGATTACAGAACATTCCATAGAATTCTAGAAAAATACCACTGTTCACTAAAATGACTGTAACTCATTCACAGTAAAACGTATTACTTTTACTGTGAGTTTTTTTCCATCTTCATTAGGAAGTTAAAGATATACATTTTAACAGGTGTTTTTTTCTTGACTGATTAACATTCTCAGCTTTCAAAATATGTATAATGTTTTCATACATGGTTTGACATCTGCAAATGTTGCTCATTAATGCACTCAGAGTTCATGGTCTTTCAGCCAGCTTTGGGATTGAGCTATTTTTGGCAAATCCTGCCAGTGATGCAACAATGCCAATATTACTGATTACAGTTAGAGTTAGCAGGTGTTCTAAAGCCTAGTGTTTTCATCACAGAAATAAGAATGAATAAAACGGGCTTGGAAGCTCTAACCTTGGCAATTTGACTGGTAAACTCATGGGAACACTCGCAATGACCACCTTGTATTGTGATGTAATAATTTCCATGGTAATGTAGAATGTTAATTCAAATGATGTTTACTGATGTGGCTAATACAATGGAATGCATTTTTTGTGATGTCATTTGAGTTGATTCAACAAATCACAGCACAGCTTGCTGGGTACACTTCCTGCTTTTATTTCCTGCTTTGGTTCTATGGGTACTCCCGCAATGGCCGCCAGTCCAACCATTATGCCATCATTGACTTGAATGGGGACTCCCATTCTAATCATTCTTATTTCTTATTTTCTATTATTTTCCCCTTTAAGGGTCCTGGACCTCTCTGGTCAAAACGTCCATTCTTTTGTTAGTTGAGTCTATTAGTTTATGGAAAAAGCTATTTTCTTGATGTAGTTACAGCAGCTTGTAGAATCCTTTTTGTTCATTTAAAAGATCCTTTAACTGTGATGAACATTGTCCTCTCCATAACTCCCACCTTTGGTTTTGGATGCCATGGTAGCAACGATTGGTAACGCAGGTACTCAACGCAGTTCCAGACAGGGCAGGTCAAAGGGCAGATGTAAACAGCAACAAACTACTGGGATTTAGCCCGGGACAATCCGCGGTCCCATTAACAAGGGCTAACCGCGTCGTGGGCTGTGTTCATGCTGTCAATTAAACGTTGCTAGCTTGATAGCTAGTTAGAAGCTAGGCTAGATGCTACTGCAAGCAGTTCTTCAAACTTTTGGTTGGCAGGATCCCTGGACAGATGTAATGGTCCCAGCAACTGATGCCAACCTAGTCACGAGATCCAAATTCAAAAGGTAACCAAACTTTTTCAATAGAACACTTTTTTAGAGACTTTCAAGAGGTTAAAACTTTACAAAAGACAAACCGAGCTCTCCCTCAGTCCGAGTGTATTTGCTGGGTATGATTCATGTATGTGTGTGCGCGGGTAAGTGTGTGTGCGCGCGTACATGTGTATGTGCCAGGAACATTCTCTGGAGCACGATGGCTTATCAATCTGCCTTTTTTCAAGGTAGTATTGAGGGGGAACGTTGTCTTTGAACAGTACAATACATCACAAACACACACCTCCCGATAGGGACACTTTTCAGCCCAGAGATGTATCATGGGGTAGTGAATGTCGAGTCAATATTTTTCATGAAAGATATTTTTGGTTCAGAAAGAATACAGTTGAAGTCGGAAGTTTACATATACTTAGGTTGGAGTCATTAAAACTTGTTTACATACACTTAGGTTGGAGTCATTAAAACTAGTTTACATACACTCAGGTTGGAGTCATTAAAACTAGTTTACATACACTGAGGTTGGAGTCATTAAAACTAGTTTACATATACTCAGGTTGGAGTCATTAAAACTAGTTTACATACACTGAGGTTGGAGTCATTAAAACTAGTTTACATATACTTAGGTTGGAGTCATTAAAACTAGTTTACATACACTTAGGTTGGAGTCATTAAAACTAGTTTACATACACTTAGGTTGGAGTCATTAAAACTAGTTTACATACACTTAGGTTGGAGTCATTAAAACTTGTTTACATATACTTAGGTTGGAGTCATTAAAACTAGTTTACATATACTTAGGTTGGAGTCATTAAAACTAGTTTACAAATACTTAGGTTGGAGTCATTAAAACTAGTTTACATATACTTAGGTTGGAGTCATTAAAACTAGTTTACATATACTTAGGTTGGAGTCATTAAAACTAGTTTACATATACTTAGGTTGGAGTCATTAAAACTAGTTTACATATACTTAGGTTGGAGTCATTAAAACTAGTTTACATACACTTAGGTTGGAGTCATTAAAACTAGTTTACATACACTTAGGTTGGAGTCATTAAAACTAGTTTACATACACTTAGGTTGGAGTCATTAAAACTAGTTTACATACACTTAGGTTGGAGTCATTAAAACTAGTTTACATACACTTAGGTTGGAGTCATTAAAACTAGTTTACATACACTTAGGTTGGAGTCATTAAAACTAGTTTACATATACTTAGGTTGGAGTCATTAAAACTAGTTTACATACACTTAGGTTGGAGTCATTAAAACTAGTTTACATACACTTAGGTTGGAGTCATTAAAACTAGTTTACATACACTTAGGTTGGAGTCATTAAAACTAGTTTACATACACTTAGGTTGGAGTCATTAAAACTAGTTTACATATACTTAGGTTGGAGTCATTAAAACTAGTTTACATATACTTAGGTTGGAGTCATTAAAACTAGTTTACATACACTTAGGTTGGAGTCATTAAAACTAGTTTACATACACTTAGGTTGGAGTCATTAAAACTAGTTTACATACACTTAGGTTGGAGTCATTAAAACTAGTTTACATATACTTAGGTTGGAGTCATTAAAACTAGTTTACATACACTTAGGTTGGAGTCGTTAAAACTAGTTTACATACACTTAGGTTGGAGTCATTAAAACTAGTTTACATATACTTAGGTTGGAGTCATTAAAACTAGTTTACATATACTTAGGTTGGAGTCATTAAAACTAGTTTACATACACTTAGGTTGGAGTCATTAAAACTAGTTTACATACACTTAGGTTGGAGTCATTAAAACTAGTTTACATATACTTAGGTTGGAGTCATTAAAACTAGTTTACATACACTTAGGTTGGAGTCATTAAAACTAGTTTACATATACTTAGGTTGGAGTCATTAAAACTAGTTTACATACACTTAGGTTGGAGTCATTAAAACTAGTTTACATATACTTAGGTTGGAGTCATTAAAACTAGTTTACATACACTTAGGTTGGAGTCATTAAAACTAGTTTACATATACTTAGGTTGGAGTCATTAAAACTAGTTTACATATACTTAGGTTGGAGTCATTAAAACTAGTTTACATATACTTAGGTTAGTGTCATTAAAACTAGTTTACATACACTTAGGTTGGAGTCATTAAAACTAGTTTACATACACTTAGGTTGGAGTCATTAAAACTAGTTTACATACACTTAGGTTGGAGTCATTAAAACTAGTTTACATATACTTAGGTTGGAGTCATTAAAACTAGTTTACATATACTTAGGTTGGAGTCATTAAAACTAGTTTACATACACTTAGGTTGGAGTCATTAAAACTAGTTTACATATACTTAGGTTGGAGTCATTAAAACTAGTTTACATATACTTAGGTTGGAGTCATTAAAACTAGTTTACAGACACTCAGGTTGGAGTCATTAAAACTAGTTTACATACACTTAGGTTGGAGTCATTAAAACTAGTTTACATACACTTAGGTTGGAGTCATTAAAACTAGTTTACATACACTTAGGTTGGAGTCATTAAAACTAGTTTACATATACTTAGGTTGGAGTCATTAAAACTAGTTTACAGACACTCAGGTTGGAGTCATTAAAACTAGTTTACATATACTTAGGTTGGAGTCATTAAAACTAGTTTACATACACTTAGGTTGGAGTCATTAAAACTAGTTTACATACACTTAGGTTGGAGTCATTAAAACTAGTTTACAGACACTTAGGTTGGAGTCATTAAAACTAGTTTACATATACTTAGGTTGGAGTCATTAAAACTAGTTTACATACACTTAGGTTGGAGTCATTAAAACTAGTTTACATACACTTAGGTTGGAGTCATTAAAACTAGTTTACATATACTTAGGTTGGAGTCATTAAAACTAGTTTACATACACTTAGGTTGGAGTCGTTAAAACTAGTTTACATACACTTAGGTTGGAGTCATTAAAACTAGTTTACATATACTTAGGTTGGAGTCATTAAAACTAGTTTACATATACTTAGGTTGGAGTCATTAAAACTAGTTTACATACACTTAGGTTGGAGTCATTAAAACTAGTTTACATATACTTAGGTTGGAGTCATTAAAACTAGTTTACATACACTTAGGTTGGAGTCATTAAAACTAGTTTACATATACTTAGGTTGGAGTCATTAAAACTAGTTTACATATACTTAGGTTGGAGTCATTAAAACTAGTTTACATATACTTAGGTTGGAGTCATTAAAACTAGTTTACATACACTTAGGTTGGAGTCATTAAAACTAGT
Organism: Oncorhynchus clarkii lewisi; assembly: GCF_045791955.1. Classification (NCBI taxonomy): domain Eukaryota; kingdom Metazoa; phylum Chordata; class Actinopteri; order Salmoniformes; family Salmonidae; genus Oncorhynchus; species Oncorhynchus clarkii. The sequence continues at coordinate 80,291,438 of NC_092150.1, forward strand.
TTACATACACTTAGGTTGGAGTCATTAAAACTAGTTTACATATACTTAGGTTGGAGTCATTAAAACTAGTTTACATATACTTAGGTTGGAGTCATTAAAACTAGTTTACATACACTTAGGTTGGAGTCATTAAAACTAGTTTACATATACTTAGGTTGGAGTCATTAAAACTAGTTTACAGACACTCAGGTTGGAGTCATTAAAACTAGTTTACATACACTTAGGTTGGAGTCATTAAAACTAGTTTACATACACTTAGGTTGGAGTCATTAAAACTAGTTTACATACACTTAGGTTGGAGTCATTAAAACTAGTTTACATATACTTAGGTTGGAGTCATTAAAACTAGTTTACAGACACTCAGGTTGGAGTCATTAAAACTAGTTTACATATACTTAGGTTGGAGTCATTAAAACTAGTTTACATACACTTAGGTTGGAGTCATTAAAACTAGTTTACATACACTTAGGTTGGAGTCATTAAAACTAGTTTACAGACACTTAGGTTGGAGTCATTAAAACTAGTTTACATATACTTAGGTTGGAGTCATTAAAACTAGTTTACATACACTTAGGTTGGAGTTATTAAAACTAGTTTACATATACTTAGGTTGGAGTCATTAAAACTAGTTTACATATACTTAGGTTGGAGTCATTAAAACTAGTTTACATATACTTAGGTTGGAGTCATTAAAACTAGTTTACATACACTTAGGTTGGAGTCATTAAAACTAGTTTACATATACTTAGGTTGGAGTCATTAAAACTAGTTTACATATACTTAGGTTGGAGTCATTAAAACTAGTTTACATATACTTAGGTTGGTGTCATTAAAACTAGTTTACATACACGTAGGTTGGAGTCATTAAAACTAGTTTACATACACTTAGGTTGGAGTCATTAAAACTAGTTTACATATACTTAGGTTGGAGTCATTAAAACTAGTTTACATACACTTAGGTTGGAGTCATTAAAACTAGTTTACATACACTTAGGTTGGAGTCATTAAAACTAGTTTACATACACTTAGGTTGGAGTCATTAAAACTAGTTTACATACACTTAGGTTGGAGTCATTAAAACTAGTTTACATACACTTAGGTTGGAGTCATTAAAACTAGTTTACATATACTTAGGTTGGAGTCATTAAAACTAGTTTACATATACTTAGGTTGGAGTCATTAAAACTAATTTACATATACTTAGGTTGGAGTCATTAAAACTAGTTTACATATACTTAGGTTGGAGTCATTAAAACTTGTTTACATATACTTAGGTTGGAGTCATTAAAACTTGTTTACATATACTTAGGTTGGAGTCATTAAAACTTGTTTTTCAACCACTCCACACATTTATTGTTAACAAACTATAGTTTTGGTAAGTCAGTTAGGACTTTGTGCATGACACAATGAATTTTTTCAACAATTGTTTACAGAAAGATTATTTCACTGTATCATAATTCCAGTGGGTCAGACGTTTACTTACACTAAGTTGACTGTGCCTTTAAACAGCTTGGAAAATTCCAGAAAAATTATGTCATGTATTTAGAAGATTCTGATAGTCTAATTGACATAATTTGAGTCAATTGAAGGTGTACTGTGGATGTATTTCAAGGCCTACCTTCAAACTCAGTGCCTCTTTGCTTGACATCATGGGGAAATCAAAAGAAATAAGCCAAGACCTCAGAAAAAAATGGTAGACCTCCACAAGTCTGGTTCATCCTTGGGAGCAATTTCCAAACGCCCGAAGGTACCACGTGCAAATCAATCCCTGAACAACAGCAAAGGACCTTGTGAAGATGCTTGAGTTATGACCATGGTTATGTTTGGAGGAAAAAGGGGGCTGCTTGCACGCCGAAGAACACCATCCCGACCATGAAGCACAGGGGTGGCAGCATCATGTTGTGGGGGTGCTTTGCTGCAGGAGGGACAGGGGCACTTCACAAAATAGATGGCTTCATGAGGGAGGGAAATTATGTGGATATATTGAAGCAACATCTCAAGACATCAGTCAGGAAGTTAAAGCTTGGTCGCAAACGGGTCTTCCAAATGGACAATGACCCCAAGCATACTTCCAAAGTTGTGGCAAAATGGCTTAAGGACAACAAAGTCAAGGTATTGGAGTGGCCATCACAAAGCCCTGACCTCAATCTTATAGAATATTTTGGGGCATAACTGAAAAAGCGTGTGCGAGCAAGGAGGCCTAGAAACCTGACTCAGTTACACCAGCTCTGTCAGGAGGAATGGGACAAAATTCACCCAACTTATTGTGGGAAGCTTGTGGAGGCTACCCGAAACGTTTGACCCAAGTTAAACAATTTAAAGGCAATGCTACCAAATACTAATTGAGTGTATGTAAACTTCTGACCCACTGGGAATGTGATGAAATAAATAAAATCTGAAATAAATAATTCTCTCTACATTTCACATTCTTAAAATAAAGTGGTGATCCTACCTGACCTAATACAGGGAATTTTTGCTAGGATTAAATGTCAGGAATTGTGAAAAACTGAGTTTAAATGTATTTGGCTAAGGTGTATGTAAACTTCCGACTTCAACTGTACAGACTTTTTCCACATGTTGTTGTGTTACAAGGTGGGATTCAAATGGATAAAAAAAATAAAAATAAATAAAAGTGGAAGAAAAATTATAACATTTGTAAAAAATAAATACAAATTAATAAAACACTGTGATATGTGTCAGTCCGGCTGAGACGCGGGAGCATGGCGACCTAGAGCTCCTGAGATAGCATTGGTAACGGTAGCCCCGGTGCATTCGACTCCAGCCGCAGGATGCCAACCAAAGGGACTATCTCAGGGATCAGGAGCGAACTGGTCACCCCTGCTGATGCGCGGGAATCTGTCACCAACTGGGGCACGGAAACCTGACAGACCGGCTGAGGCAGGGGAGCCTGGCGATCCGGCTGAGACATGAGAGCCTGACTAGCCGGTGGAAGCAGGGGAGCCTGGCGATCCGGTGAAGGCAAGAAAGCCCGACGAACCGGTGGAGGCAGAGGAGCCTGGCGATCTGTCTGAGGCATGAGAGCCTGTAGCAGCTCCCAGACCCGACGTCATTCCCACCGAAACATCAAAAACAAAAAGACTCTCCCTGATGCTTCCTTTAGGTGAGGAGTCATTCTGTAACGATGTCTGTTGAGAGTCGGGAAGCAAGTTCAGGGAGTGAGTGTTTTAATAAATAAATATAACATAATACAAAAATAAGAAACACGAACAACGCACAGAACTGACACAGGAACAGAAACAATGACGCCTGGGGAAGGAAACAAAGGGAGTGACAGCACTTCCTCCGGGAATGTAATCAGGGAAATGATGGAGTCTAGGTGAGTCTGATGATGCGCAGGTGCGCGTAAAGATGGTGACAGGTGTGCATCATAACGAGCAGGCTGGTCACCTACACGTGACAGCACTTATTTGGTGCTCCACAACTGAGCACCAGGCAGTAGATCACCAAAAGTAACAGAAATGATTGAAAATCCTATTGTGTAAAAAATAAATATACACTACTGATCAAAAGCTTTAGAACAACTACTCGTTTATCAGGTATCAAGGTAAGACCCAGATGCAGACCGTGTCAAAGTAACAGTGTTTAGTACAGCAACAGGGCATAGGTACAGGACGGTAGGCAGGCTCAGAGTCAGGTCAGGCAGAAGTTGGTATTCCAGAGGTGGGGCCAAGGTACAGGACGGCAGGCAGGCTAAGGGGCAGGCAGAGTGGGTGGGTACAGGGTCAGGACAGGCAAGGGTCAAAAACCAAGAGAATGAGAAAAGAGAGACTGGGGAAAAGCAGGAGCTGACACAAAAATGCTGGTTGGCTTGACAAACAAGACTGTCAAAGCTGGATTAACTTCCGGGTGGCCTCTCGCCCAGAGAAACGGGCATCAAAGACTTTTCTCACTTCTCCCACGAACCCTTCCAGACTAAGCGCATATGGGCCGCTGTTGTTTCCACATGGCAGTAGCCCAGGTGAGAGCCTTCCCGGACATCAGCATGATGAGGCAGGCTATCTTGGAGCGATTCGAGGGGAAGGAGGAGGGCTGATGCTCGAAGATGAGGGCACACTGAGCTAGGAACGCCCGACAGGTGCTCGGCTCTCCATTGAAGCATTCCAGAGGAGGTAAGCGGGGCTCCCGACAAGGTGGAGTGACCGATGAGACGGCACTGCTAGCAGCTGAGTCTCTGAGGAGTTGTGGGGTTACCACCGTGGTAGGTTGCCTCCCAGACAACACGTGGATTTGCTCCAGCAAACTGTCCAATGCCTGGTCATGGCTTTCAATGTTTGGATCCCTCCATAAGACCACAAAGCAATTCCTCGTGCATACCGATGGGGGCTCCCTGTGTGGAGATGGTGTTGCGCAGCTGGCCCGGGTCTGCTTGGTCAGTCATGGCAAGCTCGTACTTTCAGGTATCAAGGTAAGACCCAGATGCGGACCGTGTCGAAGAAACAATGTTTATTACAGCAACAGGGGCCAAGGTACAGGACGACAGTCAGGCTCATGGTCAGGCAGAGTGGTCAGGCGGGTGGGTACAGGGTCAGGACAGGCAAGGTTCAAAAACCAGGAGGACGAGAAAAGAGAGACTGGGGAAAGCAGGAGCTGACACAAAAACGCTGGTTGGCTTGATAAACAAGACAAACTGCCAACAGACAAACAGAGAACACAGGTATAAATACACAGGGGATAATGGGGAGAATGGATGACACCAGGAGGGGGGTGGAGACAATCACAAAGACAGGTGAAACAGATCAGGGAGTAACACTCATTATAGGGTTTTTCTTAATTTTTTACTATTTTCTACGTTGTATAGTAACAGTGAAGACTTCAAAACTATGAAATAACACTTATGGAATCATGTAGTAACCAAAAAAGTGTTAAACACCCTTTGCCTTGATGACAGCTTTGCACACTCTTGGCATTCTCTCAACCAGCTTCACCTGGAATGCTTTTCCAACAGTCTTGAAGGAGTTCCCACATATGCTGAGCACTTGTTGGCTGCTTTTACTTCACTCTGCGGTCCGACTCATCCCAAACCATCACAATTGGGTTGAGGTCGGGAGATTGTGGAGGCCATGTCTTCTGATGCAGCTTTCCATCACTCTCCTTCTTGTTCAAATAGCCATTACACAGCCTGGAGGTGTGTTGGGTCATTGTACTGTTGAAAAACAACTGATAATCCCACTAAGCCCAAACCAGAAGCGATGGCGTATTGCTGCAATACTTTGCTGTATGCTGTGGTAGCAATGCTGGTTAAGTGTGCCTTGAATTCTAAATAAATCACAGACAGTGTCACCAGCAAAACACCCCCACACCATAACACCTCCTCCTCCATGCTTTATGGTGGAAATAGACATGCGGAGATCATCAGTTCACCCACACCACATCTCGCAAAAATACGGTGGTTGGAACCAAAAATCTCAAATTTGGACTCATCAGACCTAAGGACATATTTCCACCAGTCTAACATCTATTGCTTGTGTTCCTTGGCACAAGCAAGGCTCTTCTTCTTATTTGGTGTCCTTTAGTGGTAGTTTTTTTGCAACAATTGGACCATGAAGGCCTGATTCTCCTCTGAACATTTGATGTTGATATGTGTCTGTTTCTTGTCTGTTATTTATTTGGGCTGCAATTTCTGAGGCTGGTAACTCTAATGAACTTCTCCTCTGCAGCAGAGGTAACTCTGGGTCTTCCTTTCCTGTGGTGATCCTTATGAGAGCCAGATTCATCATAGAGCTTGATGTTTTTTGCTACTGCACTAGAAGAAATGTTCAGTTCTTGAAATGTTCCTTATTGACTGACCTTCATGTCTTTAGGTAATGATGGACTGTCTTTTCTCTTTGCTAATTTGAGCTGTTCTTGCCATAATATGGACTCGGCCTTTTACCAAATAGGGCTATCTTTTGTATACTCCCCTACCTCGTCACAAACTGATTGACTCAAACACATTAAGAAGGAAAGAAATTCCACAAATGAACTTTTAACAAGGTACATCTGTAAATTAAAATGCATTCCAGGTGACTACCTCATGAAGCTGGTTGAGAGAATGCCAAGAGTGTGCAAAGCTGTCATCAAGGCATAGGGTGGCTATTTGAAGATTATCCAATATAAAATATATTTAGATTTGTTTAACACTTTTTTGGTTACTACATGACTCCATATATGTTATTTCATAGTTTGATGTCTTTACTATTACTCTATCATGTAGAAAATAGTAAAATAAAGTTAAACGCTTGAATGAGTCAATGTTCCTAAATGTTTGACCGGTAGTCTATATAATAATAATATTTTAACGTTACCCAAGACTTTCATAAAGACAATCAAAGGACAATTCTTTCCGATAGCACATATGAAATGTATTACACTGTTAGAATGTTGCAGTCAAAATGGCTGTTCATTGGTGTAGTGAAGGGGGTAGTGAGGCCAAGCAGATAAAGTCAAACCTTTTCATCACTTTCACAGTTGGACCATCCAACCTCTGTTTTCAGGAGATTTTGTCCGTTTCCCTTTCCATTAATTAGTCTCTTCATTTGCTGTTCACCATTGTGACATTTCCCTGCTGGTAATTAACTGATTAAGCCCGTTAATGTGATTAGAATGGCATTTCTCCGACAGCTGCCATTAGACACAACCAATGCAAATCCCAGATTCTCACAATTCTACTGTATACTGACCACCTCAGCTCAAACCCTGCTCTAAGGGAACACAACCCTGTAGTCTAGCTGCTGTTGTCTCGCTCCCTTGAGAGTGCTGAAATTTAATGGTTGTTTTCAGTGCTCTGCTCTGTTGACATGATTGGTTGGTTCAGTGGTTCAGCACCAGGGTCTGTCAGTAGAGTGGAACAGGGGAGCTGGGAGCTCTCCACTAGTTTCAATACCAGGAGCTGTCCACTAGTCTCAACACCAGGAGCTGTCCAGTAATCTCAACACCAGGAGCTGTCCACTAGTTTCAACACCAGGAGCTGTCCACTAGTTTCAACACCAGGAGCTGCCCACTAGTTTCAGCACCAGGAGCTGTCCACTAGTTTCAGCACCAGGAGCTGTCCACTACTTTCAGCACCAGGATCTGTCCACTAGTTTCAACACCAGGAGCTGTCCACTAGTTTCAGCACCAGGAGCTGTCCACTAGTTTCAGCACCAGGAGCTATCCACTACTTTCAGCACCAGGAGCTGTCCACTAGTTTCAACACCAGGAGCTGTCCACTAGTTTCAACACCAGGAGCTATCCACTACTTTCAGCACCAGGAGCTGTCCACTAGTTTCAGCACCAGGAGCTGTCCACTAGTTTCAACACCAGGAGCTGTCTTCTAGTTTCAACACAAGGAGATGTCCACTAGTTTCAGCACCAGGATCTGTACACTATTTCAGCACCAGGAGCTGTCTAGAGTTCACAGCTGTAGCCTACACTGTGGAGCTGATGGAGCTATATTTCCTTAAAGGGGCAATCCGCAGTTGGTACATCCATTTTTGGACCTATTAAATTAATGAAATGTATACTCATTGGTTATTGAAGAATATAACTTACAAATGCCCGTTGAGCTTAGTTCAACTGTCGTACCCCATCAGAAGCCAACATAGAAGCTTGTTTTACTCCAATGTTTGTAAGCAAAGTAAATGTAAACAAACATGGTCAGTCCTTGCATTCCATAGCTCTGTCTATGAATTTGAGAGCGCTTACATTTCTCCAGCCCCATCCCTCAGCTTTTTACCAAAACAGTGGCAAGGAAAACACTTGTTTCAACTGCGGATTACCATTTTAAGTAGCAATAATCCTGTACTACTAATTAGCAACCAAAATCTATATTTCAACACTACTAACAGAGGGAATTGAAATATGATGCATGAACACCCAATGTATAATGACAGTCCTCGCATACACAACAGTCCTGGGTGTTGACTTATATTTTCCATCGTGTGCCCATGTGAACTAGCTAGTGGATTCCCAAATACAACATCAAACACAGGCACTAGCTAGCCTGGCACATCTCTCACTACTGCACACACAGCTGCACACGCTCCGCTCCAGAGACTACACAACCTCTCTGTGGGGAGAGAGCCGAGCTACCGCCGCCTGCGCCGCACACTGTCTACCGCACACTGTCTACCGCACACAGTATACCGCACACAGTCTACTGCTCTGAATTTATACATGACAGAGACGTGAGAGAGACGGAGTGAGAGACAGGGAGGTGTAGACAGAGACAGTGAGGAGGGGAATAGGATTACAGAAGGCGTGTTGTTGGCTGGTTCGGAGAAGCAGATAATCTAGGCTTGGCAGTGGGCTTGGCTTGGTTCATCTTTGTCTTTCTTCCTCTCTCTATCTCTCTTTCTCTCTCTCTCTCTCTCTCTCTCTCTCTCTCTCTCTCTCTCTCTGTCTGTCTGTCTGAGGGCAGCAGTCGTCGTCGTTGGTTCCTCTGGGGGTCTGCCATGGTTGTCTGGAGAGCCGACGGTGGTTGGGGTGCGGCGAGAGGGTAAGTCTTCCTCTCTGGGTTGTGTTCTGCTGCAGTGCTACGTTCGAACAGGAGCTCTCTCTCTCTCGCTCCCTCCCTCACAGACGCTGCCTGTTCCCCCCTCCCTCCCTCTTCCCTGTCTGTATGTGTCTCCATTGCGCCCCTCCCTCCCTTCTCTAAAGTGGCTGCTGCTCCCCTCTTCTTCCATTCTCTCCCTCCATGTCTTAAGTGCTACAGGAATGAGCAGAACACCCTGACTCTGACGACAGTGACAAATAAATAGTGAAAGAAAGGAAGGAGAGAAGCAGAGGAAGAGAGAGGGAGAGGAAGAGGGAGGGAGGCGAGAGAAAGAGAGTGAAGAAAGGAAGAGAGAGGGAGAGGAAGAGGGAGAGGGAGAAGGAGACCGGTTGCAGACTGACTTTCAGACAACTGGAAGAGAGGAAGCTAAGAGAGAGCTTTACCGTCGCCATCTCAGTAGGTTTCTTTCTCCACTTTGCTTGTTCCTGTTCTATATTGTGGTTGTGTCATGTCAGTTTGGATTCTTTCTACACTTTGCTTGCTCCTGTTCTATATTGTGGTTGTGTCATGTCAGTTTGGATTCTTTCTCTCTTCTGAAAGTAGTGCATGGCTACTTAACTTTGAATAGTGAGACTAGGGCTGTGGGGAACATTCCAGCACATAATGTTGACAACATCTCAAGTTTCAACTTTTAACGTCACATGCACAAGTACAGTGAAATGCCTTTCTTGCAAACTCCGAAGGGATTTTGGCATGGCGCTACTTTTCTCTAATGACAAAAATTCCACTTGCTGTGAGTTAGGGGAGATGGACGTAGTCCATAAGGCTTATATATTTTTGGCATGTTTCTGCTTTTAAAAGTATGATACATTGGATCTCCATGGAAACACTGTGCCTATATCAGTGTGTTTGTTAGAGCGTGAGGTATGATGCTACCACTAAAGTTTATCTGAACGCTGCTTTGATGGGTCCCACAATGATGGACACTACTAGTATGAGCAACACTGATACTTATACTGGAAGCCTCACATATTGTAATACACAACTATGTCTATCTATCAGTGACCACAAACACATGAATTGTCAAATTGAGTGTCTTTTGAAAGCTACTGTTTGTTAAATGCAAGACTAAAATAGCAAAACTGACATACACTCTTTAGTAAAAGAGAGATGCCTGTGTTTGATAGAAACACAAAATAGGATTCAAAAAGACAGCTGTTTACATAATGCATTATGCTACTACTATCTGAAATAAATGTCAGTTTGATTTGAATTCTAATCAAAATATCCTCCTATGTTAATCCAGGACGGAGGAGTGACCACACATTGGAAGTAGCAATGCATTTAAGTCGGCCATTCTTTCTTGAGCGTGGGCAAAAATATACATACTTGAACTAAGGTTATTGTAGTATTGAGCAGACCAGAAAAAAACATATACATCTTTGATAGTTTGACAATACAGTGAATCATATGGTCACAGGTTTGACTTGAATGGTCTGTCAGTTGCTATGGTATCCCGTACACGTCGTGTGTAGCATGTTAATATGCCACTTATGAATTTATGATTGGAACTTATGGGGTGGCTTCTGAGATCTCTTGACCTGTGGATCGTCCCCGTTTCAGCCGACCGAGACATGCTCAATGAACTTCTACAATATAGTTGCATTAAAAAAGGGATAAAAAATATCCTCGTAATGCAGGGAGTCGGGGGAGTACTCAGAGGCAACCACCATCTATGGTAAATAAGGACTATGTTTAATACAGAAAACATTTTCTTGATATTCAGACCTACGCTGAAATGTTATGCTGTGTACTGTATGCCTGTTTTCAAAACAAATCTCAGCAATGGAATTAGTGTTTCGGCATGGGCGGTTAAACGATGGGAAGTTAGAATTGATGGTTGAGGATGAGGCAGATTTATTCCACATTATATTTCTTCATGTATTCTCAGAATTTGTATTCATTGTATTAATTAACAGTATTAACATGGCTTTTACATCTGCCTGACAAATGTCTGTCTGCCTGCCCTGTCTTCCTGGACAGATGTGGATGGGGGCTTAACTCCTCAATCATAGTTTGTGAACCTATGGGATCTGCTGGGGTTGGTATAGGAGGAGAACCATAGCTTGAGCTTCTCATATTGGACAGACAGACAGACAGACAGACAGACAGACAGACAGACAGACAGACAGACAGACAGACAGACAAATCATGTCATGCTATTAGCCAGACAGGCTTCTGTTGGGCTGTCTGCTCACACAAACATGCGCACACACACACACGCGCACGCATGCACACACGCACCAACACACACACACACACACACACACATACACACAGAGACAAACACACACTGATTATTGAGGCCTGATCACACACATTTACATTGACATTTTAGTCATTTAGCAGACAAACACACACACACACACACACACACACACACACACACACACACACACACACACACACACACACACACACACACACACACACTTGAATGAATCCAGCATAGAGAAGATACTTTAAAATATACTTGTGAATTAGACTTCATAAAGGCTTGAGGCATTGTTCAATCTCCTGCTGCTGTGGCTGTGGCTGTTGATGCTGGTGGTGGTGATGATGCAAACATCCTTTCTGAATTTAAAAGTAATCCAATAAGTAATTATCTGTAGTATCTGTAATATGATTCAAATATTTGTGCTGGTAACTTAACTGATTACAGTAACAAAATAATGTAATCAGATTACAATCAGTTACTCCCCAACCCTGACGATGACGATGATGCTGATTTATATAAATAGATTGATAAAACAATTCGAAAGACACAGCCACACTTAAAAAAAAAACTGCAGTCCTTGAAAAGCACTTTTGAGAACCACATCAATAGAATGGAAGAGACCAATTGGAAGAGACCAATTTACCTTTCGTATGGAATGAGTCCATGGTTTTGGCCTGTCCTTCTCTCTCTGCTTCTCCGAGGGTTGTTGTGGTTGAACATGGTATGTCCTTCTAGTGAATGAACATGGTACCTCTTATCTAATTATGTCTGTTTCTAATGGGAGCGTTGAATCAGCAATAAAGACAGGGGCTGAACAGAAGTAACAAGGCTGTCATGCCTGAGACAGACAAGGTCCTGCTCCTATCCAATAATAACTTCATATGGGAATCATAGTGTGTACATCCAGTAATGTTGATCATGAACTTGACCAAGCCATCAGGAATCTGCGAGCAACTTGAATGATGTCTATACAATATATACAGAGAGAGAGAGAGAGAAAGAGAGAGAGAGAGAGAGAGAGAGAGAGAGAGAGAGAGAGAGAGAAAGAGAAGAAGACATATGTCTTCCCAGGTTGCATGCTGAATAAACAAACACCGGGTTACATTTTACACTGAGACAATCAAGAGGCACAGAGTGCTAATGGTACCAACAGGGGACATGTTAAGGTCTTGCTGAGGGTCTTTTACAACAGCACACATGGCGCACATAGGCATCCTGCATGCATACTGATACAACACACACACTCACCACTCACACACACTCACCACGTGCTGCTGCTACTGTCTATTATCTATCCTCTTGTCGAGTCACTTTACCCCTACCTACAGTATACTGCTGTTACTGTCTATTATCTATCCTTTACCCCTACCTACAGTATACTGCTGTTACTGTCTATTATCTATCCTGTTGTCTAGTCACTTTACCCCTACCTACAGTATACTGCTGTTACTGTCTATTATCTATCCTGTTGTCTAGTCACTTTACCCCTACCTACAGTATACTGCTGTTACTGTCTATTATCTATCCTGTTACCTAGTCACATTACCCCTACTGCTGTTACTGTTTATCTATCCTGTTGTCTAGTCACTTCACCCCTACCTACAGTATACTGCTGTTACTGTCTATCTATCCTGTTGTCTAGTCACTTTACCCCTACCTACAGTATACTGCTGTTACTGTCTATTATCTATCCTGTTACCTAGTCACATTACCCCTACTGCTGTTACTGTCTATTATCTATCCTGTTAACTAGTCACTTTACCCCTACCTACAGTATACTGCTGTTACTGTCTATTATCTATCCTGTTAACTAGTCACTTTACCCCTACCTACAGTATACTGCTGTTACTGTCTATTATCTATCCTGTTACCTAGTCACGTTACCCCTACTGCTGTTACTGTTTATCTATCCTGTTGTCTAGTCACTTCACCCCTACCTACAGTATACTGCTGTTACTTTCTATCTATCCTGTTACCTAGTCACTTTACCCCTACCTACAGTATACTGCTGTTACTGTCTATTATCTATCTTGTTACCTAGTCACTTTACCCCTACCTACAGTATACTGCTGTTACTGTCTATTATCTATCTTGTTACCTAGTCACTTTACCCCTACCTACAGTATACTGCTGTTACTGTCTATTATCTATCCTGTTACCTTCGCACTTTACCGATACCTACAGTATAATGCTGTTACTGTCTATTATCTATCCTGTTACCTAGTTACTTTACCCCTACCTACAGTATACTGCTGTTACTGTCTATTATCTATCCTGTTACCTAGTCACTTTACCCCTACTGCTGTTACTGTTTATCTATCCTGTTGTCTAGTCACTTCACCCCTACCTACAGTATACTGCTGTTACTGTCTATTATCTATCCTGTTGTCTAGTCACTTCACCCCTACCTACAGTATACTGCTGTTACTGTCTATTATCTATCCTGTTGTCTAGTCACTTCACCCCTACCTACAGTATACTGCTGTTACTGTCTATCTATCCTGTTGTCTAGTCACTTTAACCCTACCTACAGTATACTGCTGTTACTGTCTATTATCTATCCTGTTGTCTAGTCACTTCACCCCTACCTACAGTATACTGCTGTTACTGTCTATCTATCCTGTTGTCTAGTCACTTTAACCCTACCTACAGTATACTGCTGTTACTGTCTATTATCTATCCTGTTACCTAGTCACTTTACCCCTACCTACAGAATACTGCTGTTACTGTCTATCTATCCTGTTGTCTAGTCACGTTACCCCTACCTACAGTATACTGCTGGTACTGTCTATCTATCCTGTTACCTAGTCACTTTACCCCTACCTACAGTATACTGCTGTTACTGTCTATTATCTATCCTGTTACCTAGTCACGTTACCCCTACCTACAGTATACTGCTGTTAGTCTCTATTATCTATTCTGTTACCTAGTCACATTACCCCTACCTACAGTATACTGCTGTTACTGTCTATTATCTATCCTGTTACCTAGTCACTTTACCCCTACCTACAGTATACTGCTGTTCCTGTCTATCTATTCTGTTACCTAGTCACTTTACCCCTACCTACAGTATACTGCTGTTACTGTCTATTATCTATTCTGTTACCTAGTCACTTTACCCCTACCTACAGTATACTGCTGTAATTCACTATTATCTATTCTGTTACCTAGTCACTTTACCCCTACCTACAGTATACTGCTGTTACTGTCTATTATCTATCCTGTTACCTAGTCACTTTACCCCTACCTACAGTATACTGCTGTTACTGTCTATCTATCCTGTTACCTAGTCACGTTACCCCTACCTACAGTATACTGCTGTTACTGTCTATCTATCCTGTTACCTAGTCACGTTACCCCTACCTACAGTATACTGCTGTTACTGTCTATTATCTATCTTGTTAACTAGTCACTTTACCCCTACCTACAGTATACTGCTGTTACTGTCTATTATCTATCCTGTTACCTAGTCACTTTACCCCTACCTACAGTATACTGCTGTTACTGTCTATTACATATCCTGTTACCTAGTCACTTTACCCCTACCTACAGTATACTGCTGTTACTGTCTATTATCTATCCTGTTGTCTAGTCACTTTACCCCTACCTACAGTATACTGCTGTTACTGTCTATTATATATCCTGTTACCTAGTCACTTTACCCCTACCTACAGTATACTGCTGTTACTGTCTATCTATCCTGTTACCTAGTCACTTTACCCCTACCTATATGTACAGTCAAAGCTACCTAAATTACCTCGTACCCCTGCACATTGACTCGTGTATGTAGACATGTTATTTTTACTCCTTATTATTATTTGTTATTCACTGTGTATTTATTCCTCATTTCACTATTTAATTTAACTCTGCATTGTAGGATAAGCACCCGTAAGTAAGCATTTCACTGATAGTCGAGACCCATTGTTTACGACGCGTGTGACAGAGAGAATTGTATCTGATTTAATTTAGTTTGATCACATAGGCTTATCTGACTCAATAAAGCTATCATAAAAAAACATGAGGTCTTTCCCAGCATCTCCCCTCACTCACCCTCCACCCATCACTCTCCCTCCTCCCATCACTCTCCCTCCTCCCATCACTCACCCTCCACCCATCACTCTCCCTCCTCCCATCACTCTCCCTCCTCCCATCACTCACCCTCCACCCATCACTCTCCCTCCTCCCATCACTCTCCCTCCTCCCATCACTCACCCTCCAACCATCATTCTCCCTCCTCCCATCACTCTCCCTCCTCCCATCACTCACCCTCCACCCATCACTCTCCCTCCTCCCATCACTCACCCTCCACCCATCACTCTCCCTCCTCCCATCACTCTCCCTCCTCCCCTCACAACTCACACTCTGATGTGCTGTTCTCAGTATGGCCCAAGACCAGGAAACAATCACCCTGCTCTCTCTCTCTCTCTCTCTCTCTCTCTCTCTCTCTCTCTCTCTGTCTCTCGCTCTCTCTCTCTCTCTCTCTCTCTCTCTGTCTCTCTCTCTCTCTCTCTCTCTCTCTCTCTCTGTCTCTCTCTCTCTCTCTCTCTCTCTCTCTCTCTCTCTCTCTCTCTCTCTCTCTCTCTCTCTCTCTCTCTCTCTCTCTCTCTCTCTCTCTCTCTCTCTCTCTCTTGTCCTATAGCAAGGCCGTTGGGAGGAGAGCCAAACAGAGCCAAGGTGAAGGATTAATCCTACTCTGCATACTTAACAGGCAGAAACCGTCTCATCCAAATACTACATGTCACTTGGTTCCACACTGACTGTAGGCCTATTTTCCCTGCTTCCTCATTTTGGGTATCAAATCAAAACACATGTGACTATTCAGTGGAATGAACCAGAAATGCCACTCAGTCCTGTGGTGCAGAACGGGATCCAAAGGGCCCTTGGCCTGCATACAAATGGCTTGTCTGACACCAGAGCCACACAATGTCTCATTGATAGGAGAAAGTACTGTAGAAAAAAAACAATATCATATTAATCTTTGTCCCAAATGGCACCCTAATCCAAATGCAGTGTACCCGCTGAAGACTATTAGTCTTTTCATGGGTGGTGATGTTCATGGGTGGTTGTGTTCATGGGTGGTTGTGTTTATGGGTGGTTATGTTCATGGGTGGTTGTGTTCATGGGTGGTTGTGTTTAAGGGTGGTTATGTTCATGGGTGGTTGTGTTCATGGGTGGTTGTGTTCATGAGTGGTTATGTTCATGAGTGGTTATGTTCATGGGTGGTTATGTTAATGGGTGGTTATGTTCCTGGGTGGTTGTGTTCATGGGTGGTTGTGTTCATGAGTGGTTTTATTCATGGGTGGTTATGTTCATGGGTGGTTATGTTCCTGGGTGGTTAGGTTCAGGGGTGGTTATGTTCCTGGGTGGGTGTGTTCATGGGTGGTTATGTGAATTGGGCTGAGAAAGAGAAAGGCTCTTTGTAGTGACTGACAGAAAGGCCTGTAGTCAACAGTAGTGAACCATTACTTCACAGGCTATTGATTACATTAGACTCTGAGTGAGATAACCTCTCACCCTTGGATTCCGTAGACTGATTACTAAGTACTGGTCGCAGTGGACAACGAGACAGTGTGTGAGTGTGTGTGTGTGTGTGTGTGTGTGTGTGTGTGTGTGTGTGTGTGTGTGTGTGTGTGTGTGTGTGTGTGTGTGTGTGTGTGTGTGTGTGTGCTTTCTCATTCAGCAATTGAATTCTAGTTATTTTAGTGTAACCATTCACAGAATTCAACGTAACGGCACCCAAACCAAATTACATTATAATTACACTTCAATTAACACCACCCCCTAATATACACAGATGTTTAGTTTGTTACCCCATGGTCACAGCGGTCCTCTAGGCTCAATTACCTTTTATTTGCTCTGCTTTGTTTATTCTTGGCCAGTGTTACACCATCACCTTGGCAGAGGGAAATGTTTCTCTCCCTGGCCTAAATCAGATCAAAGACAAGACCACTGCAGCTGAAGCTTTGCCAAAAAATCTATCAAATCTCATTATCTCATAACAATCAATGGTGTGTGTGGGATTACAAAACTATGCACACACACACACACACACACAAACACACACACATACACACACTCATATAACACATATACACACATACACACACACTCATATACACACATATACACTCATACACACACACATACTCATACATGTACACTCACACACATGTACACACACATATACACCCATACACACACACACACACATACAAACACACATGTGCACACACAAACAAACACACACTACCGGATGGAAGCAAATAGAGAATTATTAGTTTGCTCTAGGGTTTATTTCCAGACACTAGGAGCCTTCACCAAGCCGACTCAAAGTGTGAGTCATAGTGTGGGAGAGAGGTATTATTTATAACACACACACACAAGTACAGATATGCACACACATACGCACACACACACACACACACACACACACACACACACACACACACACACACACACACACACACACACACACACACCTCAGAATCACGGTGGTGAGACTATTTCACAGTGAACAGGCCATACTGGGAGAAGCAGAGGGAAGGAGAAGGAGAGGGAATGAAAGGGGGAAGGAAGGGGAAGGAAGGAAAACCCAAGGGAAGGAGAAGGAAAGAGAGGGAAGGGAAGGGAAGGAAAGGAGAGGGAGAGGTGGAGGGAGAGGAAGAGGGAAGGTGGGCGAGAGGGAAGGAGAGGGAGAAGGAGAGGGAATGAGAGATGGAGGGAGAGGGAAGGAGAGGGAGAGGGAGAGGCAAGGAGAAGGAAGTGAAGGAGATTAAGAGGTGGAGGGAGAGGAAGAGGGGAGGAGAAGGAGAGGAAGGAGAGGGAAGGAGAGAGAAAATAAAGGAGAAGGAGAGGGAAGGAGAGGGAAGGGAAGGAGAGGGAGAGGTGAAGGGAGAAGGAGGGGGAAAGGGATGGATCGGGGAGGAGATGGAGAGGGTGCTGGAAGGAGAGGAAGCTGGAAGGAGAGGAAGCTGGAAGGAGAGGGAGAGGGAAAGGTAAGGAGATGGAAAAGGAGAAGGAGAAAGGAAGGGAAGGAAAAGAGAGGGAGAGGGAGAGGTGGGGGGGGAGAGAGAGGGAAGGAGAGGGAAAGGGCAGGAGAGAGAGAGAGAGAGAGGAAGAAGGAGAGTGAGGAGGAGAGGGAGAAAGAGAGGGAGACTGAAAAAGAGAAGGAAGGAGAGGGAAGGAATGGAAAGGGAGAGGGGAGGAAAGGGAGAAGGAGGGGGAGAAGGAAGGAGATGGAGAAGGGGGGGAGAGGGAGAGGCAAGGATAGGGAAAGGAAGGGAAGGACAAGAGAGGGAGAAGGAGAGGGAAGTAGTGGGAGAGAGAAGGAGAGGGAAAGGGCGGGAGAGGGAAAGGGCAGGAGAGAGCGAGAGGGAGACTGAAAAAGAGGGAGATAGAAGGAGTCAGAGAAAGAGAAGGAAGGAAAGGGAGAGGGAAGGAAAGGAAAGGAAAGGGAGAGGGGAGGAAAGGAAAGGGAGAGGGGAGGAAAGGGAGAAGGAGGGGGAGAAGGAGAGGGAGAAGGAGGGAGAGGGAGAGGGAAGGAAAGGAAAGGAAAGGGAGAGGGGAGGAAAGGGAGAAGGAGAAGGAGGGAGAGGGATAGGGAAGGAGAGGGAGAATGAGAGGGAGAGGGAAGGAGAGGGAGGAAGTGGGAAGGTATGGGAGAATGAGAGGGTGAGGGAAGGAGAGGCCGAGGGAAGGAGATGCAGAAGGAGAGGGAGAGGGAAGGAGTGGGAAGGGAAGGAGAGGGAGAGGCAAGGAGAGGGAAGGGTAGGAGAGGGAGAGGTGGGGGTGTGGAAGAGGGAAGGAGAGGGAGAGGGAAGGAAAGGGAGAATGAAGGTTAGGGAGAGGGAGAGGGAAGGAGAGGGAGAAGGACAGGAGAAGGAGAGGGAAGAAGAGGGAGAGGAAACAAGTGGGAGAAGGAGAGGGGATGAGAGAGAAAGGAGAGGGAGAAGGAGAAGGAGGGGCAAGGAGATGGAAGGGGAAGGATGAGAGGGTGAGGTGGAGGAAGAGGGAAGGAGAGGGGGAAGGAAGGATAGGTAAAGGGAATGGAGAGGGAGAAGGAGAGGGAAAGGGAAGGAGAGGGAAGGAGAGGGAGATGGAGAGAGAAGGAGTCGGATAGGGAAGGAGAGGGAGAAGGAGAGGGAAAAGGGGGGGTGAAGGGAGAGGGAGGGGGAAAGGGAAGGAGTGGGAATGAGAGGAAGCTGGAACGAAAGGGAGAGGGAAACATAAGGAGAGGGAGAAGGAGAAGGATGGAAGAGGGAGAGACTAGGAGAGGGAAAGGAAGGGAAGGGAAGGAAAGGAGAGGGAGAGGGAGAAGTGGGGGGAGAGTAAGAGGGGAGGTGAATGAGAAGGAAAGGGAGAAAGAGTGGGAGAGGGAAGGAAAGGGAGGGGGAAGGAAAGGGAAGGAGTCGGAAAAGGAAGGATACGGAAAGGGAAGGAGAGAGAGAGAGAGGGGAGGTGAATGAGAAGGAGAGGGAGAAAGAGTGGGAGAGGGAAGGAAAGGGAGGGGGAAGGAAAGGGAAGGAGATGGAAAAGGAAGGAGACGGAAAGGGAAGGAGAGGGAGAAGGAGGGGAGAGGGAGATGCAAGGAGTGGGAAGGGAAGGGAAGGAGAGGGAGAGGGAGAGGTGGAGGTGTGGAAGAGGGAAGGAGCGGGAGATTAGAGGAGAGGGTAAGGTAAGGAGAGGGGCAGTGAGAAGGAAAGGGAGATGGAAGCCGAGGGAGATGGAGAGGGAAGGAGTCGAAGAAGAAGGAGAGGGAAGGAAAGGAGAAGGAGAGGGAGAGGTGAAGGGAGAGAGAGGGGGAAAGGGAGGGAGTGGGAAGGAGATGGAGAAGGAGTAGGAAGGAGAGAAAGATGGAACGAGAGGGAGAGGGAAAGGTAAGGAGAGGGAGAATGAGAAGGAGGGGAGAGGTAGAGGCTAGCAGAGGGAAAGGAAGGGAAGGAAATGAGAAGGGAAGGGAGGGAGAGAGAGGGGAGGAGAATTTGAAGGAGAGGGAGAAAGAGAGGGAAAGGGAAGGAGAGGGAGAGGAAAGGAAAGGGAGAAGGAGAATGAGAGGGAGAGGGAAGGAGAGGGAGGAAGTGGGAAGGTATGGAAGAATGAGAGGGTGAGGGAAGGAGAGGCCGATGGAAGGAGATGCAGAAGGAGAGGGAGAGGGAAGGAGATGCAGAAGGAGAGGCCGATGTGGGGGTGTGGAAGAGGGAAGGAGAGCGAGAGGGAAGGAAAGGGAGAATGAAGGTTAGGGAGAGGGAAGGAGAGGGAGAAGGACAGGAGAAGGAAAGGGAAGAAGAGGGAGAGGCAAGGAGTGGGAGAAGGAGAGGGGATGAGAGAGAAAGGAGAGGGAGAAGGAGAAGGAGGGGCAAGGAGATGGACGGGGAAGGGATGAGAGGGTGAGGTGGAGAAAGAGGGAAGGAGAGGGGAAAGGAAGGATAGGTAAAGGGAATGGAGAGGGAGAAGGAGAGGGAAGGAGAGGGAAAGGGAAGGAGAGGGAAAATGAGAAGGAAGGATAGGGAAAGGGAGGGGAAATATAAGGAGAGGGAGAGGGAAGGAGAGGGACAGTGAGAAGGAGAGGGAAGGAGAGGGAGATGGAGAGGGAAAGGGAAGGAGTGGGAAGGAGAGGAAGCTGGAACAAAAGGGAGAGGGAAACATAAGGAGAGGGAGAAGGAGAAGGAGGGAAGAGGGAGAGACTAGGAGAGGGAAAGGAAGGGAAGGGAAGGAAAGGAGAGAGAGAGAGAGGGGAGGTGAATGAGAAGGAGAGGGAGAAAGAGTGGGAGAGGGAAGGAAAGGGAGGGGGAAGGAAAGGGAAGGAGACGGAAAAGGAAGGATACGGAAAGGGAAGGAGAGAGAGAGAGAGGGGAGGTGAATGAGAAGGAGAGGGAGAAAGAGTGGGAGAGGGAAGGAAAGGGAGGGGGAAGGAAAGGGAAGGAGACGAAAAAGGAAGGAGACGGAAAGGGAAGGAGAGGGAGAAGGAGGGGAGAGGGAGATGCAAGGAGTGGGAAGGGAAGGGAAGGAGAGGGAGAGGTGGAGGTGTGGAAGAGGGAAGTAGCGGGAGATTGTAGGAGAGGGTAAGGTAAGTAGAGGGGCAGTGAGAAGGAAAGGGAGATGGAAGGCGAGGGAGATGGAGAGGGAAGGAGTCGGAGAAGAAGGAGAGGGAAGGAAAGGAGAAGGAGAGGGAGAGGTGAAGGGAGAGGGAGGGGGAAAGGGAGGGAGTGGGAAGGAGAGAAAGATGGAACGAGAGGGAGAGGGAAAGGTAAGGAGAGGGAGAATGAGAAGGAGGGGAGAGGTAGAGGCTAGTAGAGGGAAAGGAAGGGAAGGAAATGAGAGGGGAAGGGAGGGAGAGGGAAAGGGTAGGAGAGAGAGGGAAGGAAAATTATAAGGAGAGGGAGAAAGAGAGGGAAAGGGAAGGAGAGGGAGAGGAAAGGAAAGGGAGAAGGATAATGAGAGGGAGAGGGAAGGAGAGGCCGATGGAAGGAGATGCAGAAGGAGAGGGAGAGGGAAGGAGATGCAGAAGGAGAGGGACAGTGAGAAGGAGAGGGAAGGAGAGGGAGATGGAGAGGGAAGGAGTCGGAGAGGGAAGGAGAGGGAGAAGGAGAGGTGAAGGGAGAGGGAGGGGGAAAGGGAAGGAGTGGGAAGGAGAGGAAGCTGGAACGAAAGGGAGAGGGAAACATAAGGAGAGGGAGAAGGAGAAGGAGGGAAGAGGGAGAGACTAGGAGAGGGAAAGGAAGGGAAGGGAAGGAAAGGAGAGGGAGAGGGAGAAGTGGGGGGAGAGTAAGAGGGAAGGAGAGGGAGAGTGAAGGAGAGGGAAAGGGAAAGGGCAGGAGAGAGAGAGAGAGGGGAGGTGAATGAGAAGGAGAGGGAGAAAGAGTGGGAGAGGGAAGGAAAGGGAGGGGGAAGGAAAGGGAAGGAGACAGAAAAGGAAGGAGACGGAAAGGGAAGGAGAGGGAGAAGGAGGGGAGAGGGAGATGCAAGGAGTGGGAAGGGAAGGGAAGGAGAGGGAGAGGTGGAGGTGTGGAAGAGGGAAGGAGCGGGAGATTGTAGGAGAGGGTAAGGTAAGGAGAGAGGCAGTGAGAAGGAAAGGGAGATGGAAGGCGAGGGAGATGGAGAGGGAAGGAGTCGGAGAAGAAGGAGAGGGAAGGAAAGGAGAAGGAGAGGGAGAGGTGAAGGGAGAGGGAGGGGGAAAGGGAGGGAGTGGGAAGGAGAGAAAGATGGAACGAGAGGGAGAGGGAAAGGTAAGGAGAGGGAGAATGAGAAGGAGGGGAGAGGTAGAGGCTAGTAGAGGGAAAGGAAGGGAAGGAAATGAGAGGGGAAGGGAGGGAGAGGGAAAGGGTAGGAGAGAGAGGGAAGGAGAATTATAAGGAGAGGGAGAAAGAGAGGGAAAGGGAAGGAGAGGGAGAGGAAAGAAGAGGGAGAATGAGAGGGAGAGGGAAGGGAAGGAGAGGGAGAAAGTGGGAAGGTATGGGAGAATTAGAAGGAGAGGGGAGGAGAGGGAAGGAGAGGCCGAGGGAAGGAGATGGAGAAGGAGAGCGAGAAGGAAGGAGAGGGAAGGAGAGCGACATAGACGGAAAGGGAAGGAGAGGGAGAGGGAGAGGCGAGGAGAGGGAACCGAAGGAAAGGAGAGGGAGAGGTGGGAGTGTGGAAGAGGGAAGGTGAGGGAGAGGTATGGACAGGGAAGGAGAGTGAGAAGGAGAGGGAGATTGAGGGAGAGGGAAGGAGAGGAAGCTGGAAAGAAAGGGAGAAGGAAGGAGAGGGAGACAGAGAGCGAGAAGGAAAGGTCAGGAGGGGGAGAAGGAGACGGAGAGGAGAGGAGAGGGAGAGGGAAGGAGTGAGAGAGGCAATGAGTTGGAGAGGGAAGGGAAGGGAAGGGAAAGGAAAGGGGAGAAGCGGAGGATGAGGAGTAGGAGATCGAGGGGGGGAGGGGAATGGAGAGGGAAGGAGAGGATGAGGGAAAGAGAGGGAGAGGGGAGGAAAGGGTAGAGGGAAGGAGAGGGAAAGGGCAGGAGAGAGAGGGAGAAAGAGTGGGAGAGGGAAGGAAAGGGAGGGGGAAGGAAAGGGAAGGAGACGGAAAAGGAAGGAGACGGAAAGGGAAGGAGGGAGAGAGAGAGGGGAGAGGGAGATGCAAGGAGTGGGAAGGGAAGGGAAGGAGAGGGAGAGGTGGAGGTGTGGAAGAGGGAAGGAGCGGGAGATTGGAGGAGAGGGTAAGGTAAGGAGAGGGGCAGTGAGAAGGAAAGGGAGATGGAAGGCCAGGGAGATGGAGAGGGAAGCAGTCGGAGAAGAAGGAGAGGGAAGGAAAGGAGAAGGAGAGGGAGAGGTGAAGGGAGGGAAAGGGAGAGGGAAAGGTAAGGAGAGGGAGAATGAGAAGGAGGGGAGAGGTAGAGGCTAGTAGAGGGAAAGGAAGGGAAGGAAATGAGAGGGGAAGGGAGGGAGATGGAAAGGGTAGGAGAGAGAGGGAAGGAGAATTATAAGGAGAGGGGAAAGAGAGGGAAAGGGAAGGAGAGGGAGAGGAAAGGTGAGGGAGAAGGAGGGGGAGAAGGAGATGGAGAGGGAAGGAGAGGGAGAATGAGAGGGAGAGGGAGGAAGTGGGAAGGTATGGGAGAATGAGAGGGTGAGGGAAGGAGAGGCCGATGGAAGGAGATGGAGAAGGAGAGCGAGAGGGAAGGAGAGGGAAGGAGAGCGACATAAAGGTAAGGAGAGAGAGAGGGAGAGGCGAGGAGAGGGAACGGAAGGAAAGGAGAGGGAGAGGTGGGAGTGTGGAAGAGGGAAGGTGAGGGAGAGGTATGGACAGGGAAGGAGTGGGAAGAAGAGGAAGCTGGAAAGAGATGGAGAAGGAAGGAGAGGGAGACAGAGAGTGAGAGGGAAAGGTCAGGAGGGGAGAGGGAGAGGGAAGGAGTGAGAGAGGCAATGAGTTGGAGAGGGAGAGGGAAGGGAAGGGAAAGGGGAGAAGCGGAGGATGAGGAGTAGGAGATCGAGGGGGGGAGGGGAATGGAGAGGGAAGGAGAGGATGAGGGAAAGAGAGGGAGAGGGGAGGAAAGGGTAGAGGGAAGGAGAGTGAGAAGGAGGGAAGGAAAGGGAAGGAGAGGGAGAGGGGAGGAGAGGTAGAGGGAAGGAGAGTGAGAAGGAGGGAAGGAAAGGGAAGGAGAGGGAAGGAGAGGGAGAGGGAAGGAAAGGAAAGGAAAGGAGAGGGAGAAGGAGAGGGAAGCGGAGGGAGAGTGAAGGAGAGGGAAGGAGGTAGAGAGGGAAGGCGAGGGAAAGTGAAGGATATGGAAGGAGATAGAGAGGGAAGACGAGGGAGAGTGAAGGAGAGGGAAGGAGTTGGGGGGAAGGAAAGGGAGAGTGAAGGAGAGGGAAGGTGAGGGAGAGTGGAGAGGGAGAGTGAAGGAGAGGGAGAGGGAAGGAGAGGGAAGGAGGGGGAGAGTGAAGGAGAGGGAAGGTGAGGGAGAGTGATGGAGAGGGAAGGAGAGGGAGAGTGAAGGAGAGGGAGAGTGAAGGAGAGGGAAGGAGGGGGAGAGTGAAGGAGAGGGAAGGTGAGGGAGAGTGAAGGAGAGGGAATGAGAGGGAGAGTGAAGGCGAGGGAGAGTGAAGGAGAGGGAGAGTGAAGGAGAGGGAAGGAGAGGGAGAGTGAAGGAGAGGGAAGGTGAGGGAGAGTGAAGGAGAGGGAAGGCGAGGGAGAGTAAAGGAGAGGGAGAGGGATGGAGAGGGAAGGAGAGTTAGAGTGAAGGAGAGGGAGAGTGATGGAGAGGGAAGGAGGGGGGGGGAAGTGAGGGAAGGTGAGGGAGAGTGAAGGAGAGGGAGAGTGAAGGAGAGGGAAGGAGAGGGAGAGTGAAGGCGAGGGAGAGTGAAGGAGAGGGAAGGCGAGGGAGAGTGAAGGAGAGGGAAGGAGAGGGAGAGTGAGAGTGATGGAGAGGGAAGGAGAGGGAGAGTGAAGGAGAGGGAGAGTGATTGAGAGGGAATGAGAGGGAGAGTGAAGGAGAGGGAAGGAGATAGAGAGGGAAGGAGAGGGAGAGTGAAGGAGAGGGAAGGCGAGGGAGAGTGAAGGTGAGGGAGAGTGAAGGAGAGGGAAGAAGAGGGAGAGTGAAGGAGAGGGAGAGTCATGAGAGGGAAGGAGAGGGAGAGTGAAGGAGAGGGAGAGTGATGGAGAGGGAAGGAGAGGGAGAGTGAAGGCGAGGGAGAGTGAAGGCGAAGGAGAGTGAAGGTGAGGGAGAGTGATGGAGAGGGAAGGAGAGGGGGAGTGATTGAGAGGGAGAGTGATGGAGAGTGAAGGAGAGGGAGCGGGAAGGAGAGGGAAGGAGAGGGAGAGTGATGGAGAGGGAAGGAGAGGGAGAGTGATGGAGAGGGAAGGCGAGGGAGAGTGAAGGTGAGGGAGAGTGATGGAGAGGGAAGGAGAGGGAGAGTGATGGAGAGGGAGAGTGATGGAGAGGGAAGGAGAGGGAGAGTGAATGAGAGGGAGAGTGATGGAGAGTTAAGGAGAGGGAGAGTGAAGGAAAGGGAGAGTGATGGAGAGGGAAGGAGAGGGTGAGTGAAGGCGAGGGAGAGTGATGGAGAGGGAAGGAGAGGGAGAGTGATGGAGAGGGAGAGTGATGGAGAGTGAAGGAGAGGGAGAGTGATGGAGAGGGAAGGAGAGGGAGAGTGAAGGAGAGGGAGAGTGATGGAGAGGGAAGGAGAGGGAGAGTGATGGAGAGGGAAGGAGAGGGAGAGTGATGGAGAGGGAAGGCGAGGGAGAGTGAAGGTGAGGGAGAGTGATGGAGAGGGAAGGAGAGGGAGAGTGATGGAGAGGGAAGGAGAGGGAGAGTGAAGGAGAGGGAGAGTGATGGAGAGGGAGAGTGATGGAGAGGGAAGGAGAGGGAGAGTGATGGAGAGGGAAGGAGAGGGAAGGTTAGGGAGAGTGATGGAGAGGGAAGGCGAGGGAGAGTGAAGGAGAGGGAGAGTGATGGAGAGGGAGAGTGATGGAGAGGGAAGGAGAGGGAGAGTGAAGAAGAGGGAGAGTGATGGAGAGGGAGAGTGATGGAGAGGGAAGGAGAGGGAGAGTGAATGAGAGGGAGAGTGATGGAGAGTTAAGGAGAGGGAGAGTGATGGAGAGGGAAGGAGAGGGAGAGTGATGGAGAGGGAAGGCGAGGGAGAGTGAAGGTGAGGGAGAGTGATGGAGAGGGAAGGCGAAGGAGAGGGAAGGAGAGCGAGAGTGAAGGAGAGGGAGAGTGATGGAGAGGGAAGGAGAGGGAGAGTGAAGGAGAGGGAGAGTGAAGGAGAGGGAAGGCAGCTCCTCTATTAAAGTCCAGTGTTGGCTCCACTAGGAGTCAGGAAAACAGCATGACCATATCCTATGTTAATTGTGCATGACCATATCCTATGTTAATTGTGCATGACCATATCCTATGTTAATTGTGCATGACCATATCCTATGTTAATTGTGCATGACCATATCCTATGTTAATTGTGTGCATGACCATATCCTATGTTAATTGTGTACATGACCATATCCTATGTTAATTGTGCATGACCATATCCTATGTTAATTGTGCATGACCATATCCTATGTTAATTGTGTGCATGACCATATCCTATGTTAATTGTGCATGACCATATCCTATGTTAATTGTGTGCATGACCATATCCTATGTTAATTGTGTGCATGACCATATCCTATGTTAATTGTGTGCATGACCATATCCTATGTTAATTGTGTGCATGACCATATCCTATGTTAATTGTGTGCATGACCATATCCTATGTTAATTGTGTGCATGACCATATCCTACGTTAATTGTGTGCATGACCATATCCTATGTTAATTGTGCATGACCATATCCTATGTTAATTGTGTGCATGACCATATCCTATGTTAATTGTGTGCATGACCATATCCTATGTTAATTGTGTGCATGACCATATCCTATGTTAATTGTGCATGACCATATCCTATGTTAATTGTGTGCATGACCATATCCTATGTTAATTGTGCATGACCATATCCTATGTTAATTGTGCATGACCATATCCTATGTTAATTGTGCATGACCATATCCTATGTTAATTGTGCATGACCATATCCTATGTTAATTGTGTATATGACCATATCCTATGTTAATTGTGTGCATGACCATATCCTATGTTAATTGTGTGCATGACCATATCCTATGTTAATTGTGTGCATGACCATATCCTATGTTAATTGTGCATGACCATATCCTATGTTAATTGTGTGCATGACCATATCCTATGTTAATTGTGCATGACCATATCCTATGTTAATTGTGCATGACCATATCCTATGTTAATTGTGCATGACCATATCCTATGTTAATTGTGCATGACCATATCCTATGTTAATTGTGTATATGACCATATCCTATGTTAATTGTGTGCATGACCATATCCTATGTTAATTGTGTGCATGACCATATCCTATGTTAATTGTGTGCATGACCATATCCTATGTTAATTGTGTGCATGACCATATTTTTTATATATTTAAATACTTTTTAAAACCTTTAACTAGCCAAGTCAGAACAAATTCGGATCTACATTGACGGCCTACCCCTGCCAACCCAGACAACGCGGGGGCAATTGTTCACTGCCCAATGGGACTCCCATCACGGCCGGATGTGATATATAGCCTGTTATATGTTAATGGTTCATGACCATATCACATGTTATGGTTCATGACTATATCATAGAATTGTCTTTATTTAGTACAGCCCAAATCCTAACTATCTTCTAGAGTAGGCAATTCAGTGTAAAGCTGAGTCTTCTCGATCAAACCCACAGTTGAATTCTTCCATCCATGAGAGGGAATTCATCTGTGAATGACTCATCACTGTCAGTGATTGCAGAAACCTCACACTCTATCCTCCTCCCCTTCTTGTCTGAATGTGAAGATTGTGAACCTCAGTCCTGGTAGGTGATAATTGAGAGACGGGGCTTCTCCGCAGGACACTGTAGAGACTGGCTGATTGCTACTGGTCCCTTCTCTAAGAGTGTGTGTGTATGTGTGTGTATGTGTGTGTGTGTGTGTGTGTGTGTGTGTGTGTGTGTGTGTGCGCGTGTGCGTGTGTGTGTGTGTGTGTGTGCGCTTGCGTGCGCGTGCGTGAATGCGTGTGTGTGTGTGTGTGTGTGTGTGGAGTAAGGAGGGGCAGTAGGTAGGACTCCACACATTGATTAAAATGATACATTCCACTCAGTACCACTCTATCTGGGCTGATTAGCATTGCTTGATGACAGGCATCCTAATTAATGTATATTTGGTGCAAAGAGAACAGGACGCAGCCACAGCAGGTGTGTAAAACTAGAGGTTGATGAGATCTGGAGTAGGGTTTCTAACAGCGATGGACGTTGGGTACGGGGACACTGTAGATGTGGAGAAAATAGTGTGTCCTCTCCTACCTCTAAAACACACACACACACAAACATGGACACACACAAACACAATTGCAGACACCCACCCCAGAGAGGTCCATACGGCAGTTGTCATTTCCCTGGGACGTGTGCACATCAGTGATTCTGTACTGGCACAGCTGCAGAGATAAGGTGCAGTAAGCCCGGCAGATTGGATATGCAAATGAAAGATCAGAAAGTTTGGAGAGGAGGCATAATTAACAACAGGTTGAGACACAAGGAGACAGAGCTACGAGGTGTCTTTGAGAGAGAGAGAGAGAGAGAGAGAGAGAGAGAGAGAGAGAGAGAGAGAGAGAGAGAGAGAGAGAGAGAGACAGAGAGACAGAGAGAGAGAGAATCAACCAAGGAGGGCCTACAGCAGAATCTAGATCTTCTGCACAGATTCTGTCAAACCTGGGTCCTGACAGTAAATCTCAGTAAGACAACAATAGTGGTGTTCAAGAAAAGGTCCAGTTTCCAGGACCACAAAATACAAATTCCAACAAGACACAAAAACCGATACATAGCTCGGCCTAAACATCAGCGCCACATGTAACTTCCAGAAAGCTGTGAACGATCTGAGAGACAAGGCAAGAAGGGCCTTTTATGCCATCAAAAGGAACATAACATTTGACATACCAATTAGGATCTGTCTAAAAAGAGTTCAATCAGTTATAGAACGTATTGCCCTTTATCGTTGTCTGGGGTCCGCTCAATAACCAATAATTCACAAAGTGGGACAAACACCAGTTGAGAATTCTGTAAAAACATCTTCCATGTACAACGTAAAACACCAAATAATGCATACAGAGCAGAATTAGGCCGATACCCGCTAATTATCAACATCCAATAACAGCTGTTAAATTCTACAACCATCTAAATGGAAGCGATTCCAAAACCTTCCATTACAAAGCCATCACCATTTTTGATAAACCCCCATATCTACTGGGTGAAACACTCTAGCGCGGTGCGTACTGGTGGCAGAGAAGTCAGGCGCAGGAGAACGGAAACTGATCTACAACGGTGTCCTTTAACCACCGTCAACAGAACAATACAATACCAGCACCTATGTTTCCCATGCCTATAAACGGAGAGAGAGAAAGAGAGAGAGACAGAGAGAGAAAGAGAAAGAGAGAGAGAAAGAGAGAGAGAGAGAGAGAAAGAG
Organism: Oncorhynchus clarkii lewisi; assembly: GCF_045791955.1. NCBI lineage: Eukaryota > Metazoa > Chordata > Actinopteri > Salmoniformes > Salmonidae > Oncorhynchus > Oncorhynchus clarkii. The sequence continues at coordinate 80,320,715 of NC_092150.1, forward strand.
AGAGAGACAGAGAGAGAGAAAGAGAGAGAGAGAGAGAGAGAGAGAGAGAGAGAGAAGAGAGAGAGAGAGAGAGAGAGAGAGAGAGATACAGAGAGAGAGAAAGAGAGAGAGAGAGAGAGAGAGAGAGAGAGAGAGAGAGAGAGCGAGAGAAAGAGAGAGAGAGAGAGAGAGAGAGAGAGAGAGAGAGAGAGAGAGAGAGAGAGAGAGAAAGAGAGAGAGAGAGAGAAAGAGAGAGACACAGAGAGAGAGAGAAAGAGAGAGCGAGAGAGAGAAAGAGAGAGAGAGAGACAAAGAAAGAGAAAGAGAAAGAGAGCTTGAAAGAAAGAAAGAAAGAAAGAAAGAGAGAGAGCGAGAGAGAGAGAGAGAGAGGGCGAAAAAGAGAGAAAGAGAGAGAGAGAGCGAGAGCAAGAAAGAGGAGAGAGAAAGAGGAATAGAGAGTGAGAGAAAGAGAGAGGGAGCGAAAGAGAGAAAGAGAGGGCGAGAGAGAGAATCAAAGAAAGCTTGTGGTCTAGATAATAACATAAATGAAATGCTGAAAAACAGCACACCTGAGTTGCAAAATGCTGTGGTTAAATTGTTCAACATGGTTTTAACTTCTGGCTGCTTCTCTGATATCTGGAAACAGGGGCTCATCTCCCCTATCCACAAAAGTGGAGACAAATCAGACCCCAATAATTACAGGGCAATTTGTATAAACAGCAATTTGGGAAAAGTTTTCTGTAGCATTTTGAATTCAAGAATTCAAACCTTTCTTCAAGAAAAAAATGTAATAAGTAAATGTCAAATTGGCTTTCTCCCCAACCATCACACTACAGACCAACCTTACACACACTAATTAATAAACACATCCACCAAAAAAAGAGGGAAAAATCTTTGCTTGCTTTATTGACTTTAAAAAGCATTTGATTCTATTTGGCACGAAGGGCTATTCTACAAAATTCTCCAAAGTAGGCTTGGTGGTAAGGTGTATGACTTAATAAAATGTATGTACACAGAAAACAAGTGTGCAATAATAATCAAAAACCAAAGAACAGAATTATTTTCACAACGTCGAGGTGTGAGACAAGGCTGCAGTTTGAGTCCAAATCTTTTCAACATTGATATCAATGAATTAGCAGACCTGTTGGACCATTCTCCAGCCCCAGGACTCACACTATTTGACACAGAGGTAAAATACCTGCTATATGCTGATGACTTGGTACATCTATCACCAACCAAAGAAGGTCTTCAACAGAACATTAATATTCTAGAGAAATATTGCCATAATTGGGCCCTGGCAGTAAATTTCAAAAAAACAAAAATCATGATTTCCCCCCCCCAAAAAACAGATGTCAGAAACACAAATATAAATTCATCTTGAACAACACCTTAATTGAAAACACTAAAAATAACACCTACCTTGGTCTGACCATATCTGCATCGGGAAACTTTAATATGGCAGTGAATGCACTCAAAGAAAAACCCCGCAGAGCAATGTATGCAATAAAAATGAAATTATTTAAAATCAACATCCCAATTAGAATGTTGACCAACATATTTGACAGTTTAATCCAATAGCTCTTTACGGAAGTGAGGTTTGGGGGCCACTCAATAAACTGGACTTTAAAATGTGGGACAAACATTCAATTGAAGCCCTACATGCAGAATTCTGTCGGAAAATTCTACAAGTCCAGAGAAATACACCATCTAATGCATGTAGGGCAGAATTGGGCCGTTTTCCAGTAATAATGAAAATACAGAAAAGATCATAAAAATGTTGGCTACATCTAAATTCAAGTCCAAATTCAAGTCTGCAATTTAAAGCACTTCAAACCCAAGAGCTGAGCCCAGAAACGAGCACTCTCAGTCAGCTGGTGTTGGACCTCACCAACCAAGCTGAGCCCAGAAACGAGCACTCTCAGTCAGCTGGTGTTGGACCTCACCAACCAAGCTGAGCCCAGAAACGAGCACTCTCAGTCAGCTGGTGTTGGACCTCACCAACCAAGCTGAGCCCAGAAACGAGCACTCTCAGTCAGCTGGTGTTGGACCTCACCAACCAAGCTGAGCCCAGAAACGAGCACTCTCAGTCAGCTGGTGTTGGACCTCACCAACCAAGCTGAGCCCAGAAACGAGCACTCTCAGTCAGCTGGTGTTGGACCTCACCAACCAAGCTGACACCACTGCTTCAAAAGAAAGAATTCCAATAAACAAAATCATGAACCAATTAAAGGACTAATTTTTACAACATTGGAAAAACGAAACAAAATCCCAAAGCCGACTAAATTGCTATCTGACCCTGAACAGAGAATATGAATTGGCTGATTATCTCTACTCTGTCAGAGTTACAAAGCAGAGACAGATCCTTACCAAGTACAGGCTGAGTGACCACCAATTGGCAATAGACATAAAAAGATATGGCTACCCAAAGAGGATGTGGTCACTGCACGACAGGGGAGGTAGAGACAGAGATGCACTATTTTTTACTGTGATAAATATTCCTCACAAAGAGAATCATTATTCACAGAAATGACTACATTTATTCCAAATTTTAACTTATTGAACCCAGAGGAAAAACTAAGAATACTCATGGGCGAAGGAGCAATGGCTCCTCTTGCAGTCAAATATGTATTTTCCTGCCATCAACTGAGGGACACTGAATAATAACATCTGCATAGTATTATTATTACTATTATTGTTATTACTATTATTGTTATTACTATTATTATTGTTGTTTATCATTCCAAATAGTAGTGGTATGGGTGGTAATGGTAATGATAGCAGTTTAGTGATGGTAGTAGTGGTAGTAATGATGATGGTAGTTATAGTACTGATAAAATGGAGAAGATGACCGTTATTTAGTTATAAGTTAGTTATAGTTTCATTTTCCATTTTAAGATTTTTATATTTATTACATTTCTACTATTGACTGTTACCATTTTATTGTTATTGTTTATGTATTTAATTTTGTATTATTACTTAATACCATTTTATATTATTATTTGCTATCATTTATAATTGTATTACAATGTATATTGTATACATTGTTGCTTTGGCAATATTGACACAATATTTTTAATGCCAATAAAGCAGCTTGATTTTGAATTAGAGAAATAGCGGGAGAGAGAGATTGTGTGTGAGAGAGAGAGAAAGGGAGAAAGAGAGAGAAAGAGAGAGAATGAGAAAGAGAGAGAGAAAGAGAGAGAAAGAAAGAGAAAGAGGGATAAAGAGAGAGAGAGAGAAAGAGAGAGGAGAGAGAAAATGAGAGAGAGAGTGAAAAAGAGAGAGAGAGAGAGAGAGAGAGAGAGAGAAAGAAAGAAAGAAAGAAAGAAAGAAAGAAAGAAAGAGAGCAAGAGAGGGATAGAGACAGAGAGACTCTGTATGCTACTGTATGCTGTATGCGTATTGTTATTGTTGAATATATGGTTATTTTGACCCTTGGTTATTGTTGTTACTGTTGTCCCGTTGACAATTTTGATTCAAATGTTTTATTTTTATTTTGTAAATATCCAAAATAAGCTTTGGCAATATGTACATTGTTACGTCATGCCAATAAAGCAAATTGAATTGAATTGAATTGAGAGAGAAAGAGAGAAAGAGAGTGAGAGAGAGAGAGAGAGAGAGAGAGAGAGAGAGAGAGAGAGAGAGAGAGAGAGAAAGATAACGGAGAGAGAGAGAGTGTGTGTGTGAGAGTGAGAGAGGGAGAGAGAGAGAAATAGAGCGAGAAAGAGAGAAAGAGAGCGAAAGAGCGGTAGAGAGAGAGCGTGTGAGAGAAAGAGAGCGAGAAAGAGAGAGAAAGAGAGAGAGACAGAGAAAGAGAGTTAGAAAGAGAGAAAGAGAGCGACAAAGAGAAAGAAATAGAGGGGGAGAGAGAGAGAGAAAGAGAGAAAGAGAGAGAAAAAAAAGGAGCGAGCGAAGGATAGAGAGCAAGGAGGAGAGATAGAGATAAAGAGAGTGAGAACAAGAGAAAGAGAGAGAAAGAGAGAGAAAGAGAGCGAGAAAGAGAGAGAGAAAATGAAAGAGAGCGCGAGAAAGAGAGAGTAAGAAGGAGGAGAGAGAAAACAAGAGAGTGATAGAGGGAGAAAGGGGAAGAGAGAGAGAAAGATGAATAGAGAGAGGGGAGAGAGAAAGAGAGGGAGAGAAAGATTGTGTGTGAGGGAGAGAGAGAAAGAGAGAGAGAAAGAGATAGAGAGAGAGAGAGAGAGAGAGAGAGAGAGAGAGACTCTGTATGCTACTGTATGCTGTATGCGTATTGTTATTGTTGAATATATGGTTATTTTGACCCTTGGTTATTGTTGTTACTGTTGTCCCGTTGACAATTTTGATTCAAATGTTTTATTTTTATTTTGTAAATATCCAAAATAAGCTTTGGCAATATGTACATTGTTACGTCATGCCAATAAAGCAAATTGAATTGAATTGAATTGAGAGAGAAAGAGAGAGAGAAAGAGAGTGAGAGAGAGAGAGAGAGAGAGAGAGAGAGAGAGAGAGAGAGAGAGAGAGAGAGAGAGAAAGATAACGGAGAGAGAGAGAGTGTGTGTGTGAGAGTGAGAGAGGGAGAGAGAGAGAAATAGAGCGAGAAAGAGAGAAAGAGAGCGAAAGAGCGGTAGAGAGAGAGCGTGTGAGAGAAAGAGAGCGAGAAAGAGAGAGAAAGAGAGAGAGACAGAGAAAGAGAGTTAGAAAGAGAGAAAGAGAGCGACAAAGAGAAAGAAATAGAGGGGGAGAGAGAGAGAGAAAGAGAGAAAGAGAGAGAAAAAAAAGGAGCGAGCGAAGGATAGAGAGCAAGGAGGAGAGATAGAGATAAAGAGAGTGAGAACAAGAGAAAGAGAGAGAAAGAGAGAGAAAGAGAGCGAGAAAGAGAGAGAGAAAATGAAAGAGAGCGCGAGAAAGAGAGAGTAAGAAGGAGGAGAGAGAAAACAAGAGAGTGATAGAGGGAGAAAGGGGAAGAGAGAGAGAAAGATGAATAGAGAGAGGGGAGAGAGAAAGAGAGGGAGAGAAAGATTGTGTGTGAGGGAGAGAGAGAAAGAGAGAGAGAAAGAGATAGAGAGAGAGAGAGAGAGAGAGAGAGAGAGAGAGAGAGAGAGGGAGATAAAGAGAAAGAGAGAGTCCCCTCATCCAGCTGGTCCTGGGGCTGAGTTACAACACCAAACAAAACTACACAGTTTATTGGGAAACACAAGCACAAGCTCTAAGCAAAATGCAGTGCTATCTGGCCCTAAATCGACAGTACACCGTGGCTAACTATTTGACCATGGTTACTGATCAAAACCTTAGAAAAACCTTGACAAAGTACAGGCTCAGTGAGCACAGCCTTGCCATTGAGAAGGGTAGACACAGGAAAAGATAGAGAGAGAGAGAAAGAGAGAGAGAGAGAGAGAGCTCACAATGACTAACTCGGTTCAAGGTTTATTCAGGTGATTGATGCATCACCTCATGTTTCAGCTCATATTTTAGCTCACTCTGGATGCTTGGTAGAAAGATTTTCCTCCATGAATTTGATGTTTTGCTTCAAGTAGTGATATTTCAGGAGTTTTGGGATGTCCTACTTTGCTTGATTCCCTTTGCTAAGTGATTTAACCTTTCTGAACAACAATTCGTTGCAATAATCTTGATTAATACTTTGGTGTGCCACTGTTGTCCTTTCTGATGACTGTATCAGAGAAAAAGCATTCAGACTGTATCCTTGGTCAATTTTCGATGTTATGGCACCATTGTTGGATAATAGTTTCTCTTTCCAGTCTCAAGTGGTGGTTAAATACAGTGCCAGTCAAACGTTTGGACACACCTACTCATTCAAGGGTCTTTTGTTTATTTTGACTATTTTCTACATTTTCTATTTTCTAGTAATAGTGAAGACATCAAAACTATGAAATAACACACATGGAATAATTTAGTAACCAAAAAAGTGTTAAACAAATCAAAGTATATTTTAGATTTTAGATTCTTCAAAGTAGCCACCCTTTGCCTTGATGACAGCTTTGCACACTCTTGCCATTCTCTCAACCAGCTTCACCTAGAAGTCTTTTCCAACAGTCTTGAAGGAGTTCCAACATATGCTGAGCACTTGTTGGCTGTTTTACTTCACTCTGTGGCCCAACTCATCCAAAACCATCTCAATTGGGTTGAGGTCAGGTGATTGCGGAGGCCAGGTCATCCGATTACATGAACTCTGTGAAGCATTTATTTGGGCTGCAATTTCTGAGGCTGGTAACTCTAATGAACTTATTCTTTGCAGCAGAGGTAACTCTGGGTCTTCCTTTCCTGTGACGGTCCTCATAAGAGCCAGTTTCATCATAGTGCTTAATGGTTTTTGTGACTGAATTTGAAAAAACTTTCTAAGTCCTTGAAATGTTACGTATTGACTGACCTTCATGTCTTAAAGTAACGATGGACTGTTGTTTCTCTTTGCCTATTTGCGCTGTTCTTGCCATAATATGGACTTGGTATTTTACCAAACAGGGCTCTCTTCTGTATACCACCCCTACCTTGTCACAACACAACTGATTGGCTCAAACGCATTAATAAGGAAATAAATTATACAAATGAACTTTTAACAAGGTACATCTGTTAATTGAAATGCATTCCAGGTGACTACCTCATGAAGCTGGTTGAGAGAATGCCAAGAGTGTGCAAAGCTGTCATCAAAGCGAAGACTAGCTACTTGGAAGAATCTTATTTGTTTAACTTTTTTTTTTGAAAACATGCATGCTGTCTGGAGACATGCCATTAGCCCAATGGCTACAGTCTGGACAACAGCTATTTCCACCAGCAGGCCCTTACATACCTACATACATACATACATACATACATACATACATGCATACATACATACATACATACACGCACGCACGCACGCACGCACGCACGCACGCACACACACACACACACACACACACACACACGCACAAGTATGCACACGCAGGAACGCATGCACACACACACAAACTCACTCACACACACTCACACACACACACACACACACACACACACACTCACACACACACACACACACACACACACACACATATACACATACATGCACAATCACACACGAACACACATACAGACACCACTGCTCCCTTGGGACACAGTCAATCATGAAGTATTCTCTAGTGTAAAAGGCTTCTGGCGTCTCAGTTGCCATTGACGACATGTTCCATGTATCCTTGTATCGGTTGTCAAGGATCATTAAGAGGCATTCACATGGATCTCTCCATGGCTAATCGGAACACACAGACATCCAGACACACATCGACCGACAGACAGACAGACAGACAGACAGACAGACACGCACACGCACATGCACACGCACACGCACATACACACACACACACACGCGTACAGAAGCAATTAGAGTACTCTACTTTCTCTTCATAATTGAAGGGAGGAACCAACCAACTGAAGCTTAGAAAAGTCCATAGGGGCCCACGTGTTAAGACACCTGTCCCCATCCTGCTGCACTCTGGAGACCCTGAATATGAACAACTATAAAATGAAAGCTCTATATTTTATGCTGATTGTGAGAACATGTAACGTGTTGAGCGTTACCAAGGGTTCAGTATGCAAGTAGAGAGGAGATGACTCTGTACCACACATGAGTTGGTTAGTGTTGTGAGATGTTTAGATCAGAACAGGATGCTCCACATGTCTTTGGGCAGTACCATTTCCATAACCAAATCATTGATTCATTAGGTATCCTAGTAGAATATGGTTATAACCTGAGAGTGACAGCTAAGACTTGAAGCTACAGTATCAAACCCCAATGAGACAGCACTGACATGCAGGAAGATGAAAGAAGATGAAGGGAGATGAGAGGAGGACAGAGGAGGCTCATCCCAAACTCTTGTGACTATGATGGCACTTGGATTCTGACATCATTGCTGTCTGGGATCGATCAGCTGAAGTGGTCTGGTCACGGTAGGATGGAGGGAGGGAGGGAAACAGAGAGAAGGAGAGAGAAAGAGAAAGGAGAGAGAGAATTAAGAGCACAATATACAGTGGCCCCTTGACTTTTTCCACATTTTGTTAAGTTACAGCCTTATTCTAAAACGTATCTTAAAAAATATATATCCTCATCAATCTACACACAATGACCCATAATATTTTTTTTGCACATTTATTAAACATTAACAATATATATATCTTATTTACATAAGTATTCAGACCCTTTGCAATGAGACGCCAAATAGAGCTCAGGTGCATCCTGTTTTGAGATGTTTCTACAACTTGATTGGAATCCACCTGTTGTAATTCAATTGATTGGACATGCCAGATTAAAAACCAAGCCATGAGGTTGAAGGAATTGTCCATAGATCTCAGAGACAGGATTGTGTCGAGGCACAGATCTGGGGAAGGGTACCAAAAAATGCCTGTAGCATTGAAGGTCCCCAAGAACACAGTGTCCTCCATCATTCTTAAATGGAAGAAGTTTGGAGCCACCAATACTTTTCCTAGAGCGGGCCGCCCGGCCAAACTGAGATATCGGGGAAGAAGGACCTTGGTCAAGGAGGTGACCAAGAACCCGATGGTCACTCTGACAGTGATCTGGAGTTCCTCTGTGGAGATGGGAGAACCTTCCAGAAGGTCAACCATCAGGCCTTTATGGTAGAGTGGCCAGATGAAAGCCACTCTTCAGTAAAATGCACATGACAGCCCGCTTGGAGTTTGCCAAAAGGCAACATGAAAAACAAGATTCTCTTGTCTGATGAAACCAAGATTGACCTCTTTGGCCTGAATGCCAAGCGTCATATCTGGAGGAAACCTGGCAACATCCCTATGGTGAAGCATGGTGGTGGCAGCATCATGCTGTGGGGATGTTTTTCAGCAGCATGGACTGGGTGACTAGTCAGGATCGAGGGAAAGCTGAAAGGAGCAAAGTACAGAGAGATCCTTGATGAAAACCTGCTCCAGAGATCTCAGGACCTCAGACGAAGGTTCACCTTGCAGGAGAATCTTCAGGACATGTCTCTGAATGTCCTTGAGTGGTCCAGCCAGATCCCGGATTCGAACCCGATCAAACATCTCTAGAGACACCTGAAAAATGCTGTGCAGCGACGCTCCCCATCCAACCTGACAGAGCTTGAGAGGATCTGCAGAAAAGAGTGGGAGAAACTCCCCAAATACAGGTGTGTCAAGCTTGTAGTGTCATACCCAAAAAGACTCAAGGCTGTAATTCCTGCCAAAGGTGCTTCAACAAAGTACTGAGTAAAGGGTCTAAGTACTGAGTAAAGGGTCTGAATTCTTATGTAAATGTCATATCTCATTTTGTTTTTCTTCTAAAAACCTGTTTTTGCATTGTCATTATGGGATATTCTGTGTAAATAATGAGGAAAAAAACTATTTAATCAATTTAAGAATAAGGCTGTAACGTAACAAAATGTAGAAAAAGTGAAAGTGTCTGAATCCTTTCCGAATGCACTGTCTACTGGAAGAGGGAAGGAGGAGTGAGAATCGAGAAGAGAGAAGGGTTGACAGAGAAAGAGAGAAGCAGGGAGAGATACTCTCTCTTTAATAGAACTTATTCAAGGAAGAGTTCTGCTATATTTGCTTGAAAAAGACTTGTAGTTTTGAGAAACACCCAGAGAATTTTTCACTTTGTTGAAATGTTGAAAGCCTATTTGGTGCAGTGTGGCTGGATCTGTGTGAGTGTTGAATACTTTTGTCTGGCAGCGTTTGCATTGGGGAACTATTTTCAGACGGCAAACATGGGCTCTCTCAGAATACAGCCTGCCTTCTATCCAAAGCAGACAGCACTGTGCACTCTACCTAGAGCCTAGAATGTGTGTGTGTGTGGTCATGCTAGTGATCATGTGTGTGTATCCGTGTGCTAGCCTGGGACCTGACGATGTGTATAACCCACTGATGCAGGGAGCACTGCATCATATTATTTGAGACAGGCAGGGGGTCGGGATGAATACTAATCAGTCTCCTTTCCTCTCCTCTCCTCTCCTATCCTCTCCCTTCTCTTCTCTCTTCTCCTCTCCTCTACTTCTCAGCCTGTACTGTCAGAGTTGACTCCTATAGGACAGGAGGAACCTGTGTGCTTTGATTCTCCAGTGAGATTGAGATGAGAGCTCAGGGTTAGGGATGAGAGCTCAGGGCTATGGATGAGAGCTCAGGGCTAGGGATGAGAGCTCAGGGCTAGGGATGCGAGCTCAGGGCTAGGGACGAGAGCTCAGGGCTAGGGATGAGAGCTCAGAGCTAGGGGTGAGCGCTCAGGGCTAGGGGTGAGAGCTCAGAACTAGGGATGAAAGCTCAGGGCTAAGGATAAATGCCCAGGGCTAGGGATGAGCACTCAGGGCTAGAGATGAAAGCTCAGGGCTAGAGATGAAAGCTCAGGGTTAGAGATGAAAGCTCAGGGCTAGAGATGAGAGCTCAGGGCTAGAAATGAGAGCTCAGGGCTAGAGATGAGAGCTCAGGGCTAGAGATGAAAGCTCAGGGTTAGAGATGAGAGCTCAGGGTTAGAGATGAGAGCTCAGGGTTAGAGATGAAAGCTCAGGGCTAGAGATGAAAGCTCAGGGTTAGAGATGAAAGCTCAGGGCTAGAGATGAGAGCTCAGGGCTAGAGATGAAAGCTCAGGGTTAGAGATGAAAGCTCAGGGTTAGAGATGAGAGCTCAGGGCTAGAGATGAGAGCTCAGGGCTAGAGATGAACGCTCAGGGTTAGAGATGAGAGCTCAGGGCTAGAGATGAAAGCTCAGGGTTGGAGATGAGAGCTCAGGGTTAGAGATGAACTCTCAGGGCTAGAGATGAGAGCTCAGGACTAGAGATGAAAGCTCAGGGCTAGAGATGAAAGCTCAGGGCTAGAGATGAGAGCTCAGGGCTAGAGATGAAAGCTCAGGGTTAGAGATGAAAGCTCAGGGCTAGAGATGAGAGCTCAGGGCTAGAGATGAAAGCTCAGGGCTAGAGATGTGCAACAGTGTTCGATACACTGGCTGCGCATCACGCTCACACTCTTGTGCAGTTGGCCCACACGCTAACAAGATTTCAGGTTGAGTGTGAGATCTTCATGTGAGGTTGCAGACAGATGAGCAGAGACGAGAGGGCTGAATACTCGACATGGGAACGAGAGAGAGAGAGAGAGAGAGAAAAAGACTCCATTTGCTGCTGTGTTTCTCCAACAAATTATTATTTACAATGACTGCCTACCAGAAGGCAAAAGGCCTCCTGCAAAAGGCCTCAAGCTTATTGACAGTCTGTGGTGGAAACATAATCGATTTGATGATAAACTAAAAAAGTTAAATACCAGAATATTTGTGGAAATGGAGACTTTCACTCTCTCTGCTCAAAAACATTTCATGCTGAGAACCAGGTCTCTTACACATTGTATACACATTAATGCACATCAATATACACTATACATATTAACATGCATCAATATACACTATAAACATTAATACACATCAATATACACTATACATATTAATATACATCAATATACACTATACATATTAATATGCATCAATATACACTATACATATTAATATGCATCAATATACACTATACATTTTAATATGCATCAATATACACTATACACATTAATATACATCAATATACACATCAATACATACATTAATATACACATCAATATGCACATTAATATACATTGATATACACTATACACATTAATATACATCAATATACATCAATACACAACAATATATACATTAATATACATCAATATACACATCAATATCAATACACATCACTATATACATTAATTATCACATCAATATACACATCAATATGCATCAGTATACACATCAAGTCACGGTTGTTAAAATGGACAGACCAAGGCGCAGCGTGATTTGAGTTCCACATCTTTATTAAAAGTGAAACTTCTCAACAAAAGAATAAACAAACAACGACTGTGAAGTAACGTAGTGCTACACAACACTAACACAAAACAATATCCCATAAAGCAGGTGGGAACAGGGACACCTTAAGTATGATCCCCAATTAGAGCCAAGATAATCAGCTGCCTCTAATTGGGAACCATACTCAATCCCAAACACAGAAATAAATCGACTAGAACACCCCCTAGTCACGCCCTGACCTACATAATAGATAACCAAGGGCTCTCTATGGTCAGGGTGTGACAGTACCGCCCCCAAAGGTGCGGACTCCGGCCGCAAAACCTGAAACCAAATGGGGAGGGTAGGGGGGGTGACTAGTGTCGGTGGCGGCTCCGGTGCGGGTCGTAGCCCCTGCCCAGACCCCGGATCCGGCCATGGCGCCGGGCTGAACGCAATACCTGGACTGGGCATCGGCGCAGAGAAAGGCTCCTGCCATGGAGCGGGACTGGACACCGTGCCTGGACTGTGCATCGGCGCAGGTTGCACCGGACTGATGACACGCTCCTCAGGTCGAGTGCACGGAGCCGGCACAGGACGCTCCGGGCTGGGGAGGCGCACTAGAGGCCTAGTGCGTGTAGCCGATTAAGGTGGCACCGGACTGTTGACACGCACTTCAGAGTGAGTGCGGGGAGCCGGCACAGGACGTACCGGACTGGGGAGGCGCACTGGAGGCCAGATGCGTGGAGCCGGCACAGGTTTCACCAGACTGCTGACAGGCTCTTCAGGTCGAATGTTGTGCAGAGCACACCCTCAATCCCAAACATAGGAATAAATTGACTAGAACACGCCCTAGTCACACCTACAACACCATAGAGAACCAAGGGCTCTCTATGGTCAGGGCGTGACACATCAATATACATCAATGCACAACCATACATACATTAAAACACATCAATATACACATCAATATCAATACACATCACTATATACATTAATTATCACATCAATATACACATCAATATACACATCAATATGCACATTAATATACATCAATATACACTATACACATTAATATACATCAATATACACTATATACATTAATATACATCAATATACACTATGCACATTAATATACATCAATATACACTATACACATTCATATACATCAATATACACATCAATAAACATCAATATGAACATCAATATACATCAATACACACCATTATATACTTCAATACACAAATTAACACACATCAATATACACATCAATATACACCTCAATATACACATCAATATACACCTCAATTTACACATCAAAATACACCTCAAATTACACATCAATATACACATCAATATACACATCAATATACACATCAATATACACCTCAATATACACCTCACTATACACTATACACATCAGTATAGATATCAATACACATCAATATACACATCAATATACACATGTATATACGCATCAATATTCATATAAATGTACACATCAATAAACATATCAATATACACTATACACATCACTATACAAATCAATATACACTACACATCAATATACACATCAATATATGCGTTAAATATACACATCAATATGCACATCAATACACAGACATATACGCATCAATATACAGATCAATATACACATCAATATACACATCAATATACAGATCAATATACAGATCAATATACACATCAATATACAGATCAATACATGAAAAGCAAGTAACAAAAGGAAAGACAGAAACCGAGACAAAGAGAGAGAAACTGTAATGACTGGTTGCCTGGTGGATGTAATAAGTTGTTTATCTTTGTTTCTGGAACATATTTACCTCCTGCTGTGCATCATGGGACTTAGCCAAAACAATGGAATGGAAACAAAGCAGTGAGGATGCTGCCCTTCATAAGTCTGCATTGTTTACAGAATGGAGTCAACCGGGCTAATTTAGTACAGTCAAATCAAATCAACTCAAGCTCTATTTATACAGACATGCAATGCAATGTGCTTCACAGGGGAAAAGAAACAATACAATAAAAACATTGAAAATAAAAATGGAAGTATTTACTACACAACAAACGTAAGAGGATAAAAACTACAGAATAACAATATAAATTAAATGACTGAAAAGCGCCCAAAGGAAAAGCAAAGCTAAGAAGGTGTGTTTTAAGATGACAGCATCACTGCTTCCATTCCTCCTGTATTATCATGGTCTCAGTATAAGGACACCATATAAGGATACCATAGTCTCCACAAGTGATTGCAACCAAACAAGGCAAAAGAAAGATGCTAACCGCTAAGCTTGACTGTCTTTACGCTTACCGCTGATGTGAGAATGTTCTACCGTGAGTGTGTAATATTCTTGTTATTTTATTGTCTTTGCAGATCATGAATTTGGATGGGGAGTATTGAAGAGTTTCTGCTGAGAAAGCCCAACTATTACACTCAGAGAAGGAGGCGTGGCTTTGAACCCGAGGTGGTGCCACACCCAACCCAGCTGATTCCAGGTAACTAACTCTAACTTCCACATAGTGTATGTACTACAGTCCTACATCTCTCTACGTAGTGAACGAAGCTCCATGAAGCTCTATGAAGCTCTAGGAAGCTCTATGAAGCTCTATGAAGCTCTAGGAAGCTCTATGAAGCTCTATGAAGCTCTAGGAAATGAAGTTAGGTCTTCTGTTACTGTTTGTGACATCTTCATTAGTGTTGTGTTGTATTTAGTCCTCATTATGTCACGAGAGAAAGAGGATGAAACTAATGACCGCTTCCCAAACCTTTGTCTTTACGAGATGGAAGTGGATGCGGTTGAGAAGCGCCATCGAACGCGTTCCAAAGGGGTCCGAGGTACGCTACGATAACAGTACAGTGTGTCTGTCTCTCTAAACGGCCTGGGGTTGTTAGTTACTGCCCCCCCCCCCCCCCCAACCCCCTCACTCTGCCCCCTCCCTCTCATCTGCCAGCCACCTGGCATCATATAGGGGGACATCAAGTCAAAGTGAAAGTGACTGTGGATACTCAGAAATGCATCATGGATCCTGTAGTTTTGATTTTGATTGTAATTGTTTATTCTTTACTGCTATTATTGTGTATGCTGTACTAGACAGTGCATCTAACTGTGTCTGATGTGGCTTTGTTAATCTTTCTCACTAGTTCCAGTGGAGACGGCAGCACAGGAATTATTCAGGTTGGTGCGTAATTCATTCCTGAGGGCTTTACAGACTCTCTGAGTGGTCAATGCTTTTCTAAATATATTTGTTTGCTGTTGTATTAACGGTAGGCTATAGCGGGATATTATGATCAACTGCATTATATTATCACATAGCATACAGTACTCCCTGCAGATTGGTCGTGTTGAGGGGGACCATGTTTCACTTCATTCCAGTGATACAAGTGAATGTCCCTGACATGTACTCACATCATATCCACCGTACTCACATCATATCCACCGTACTCACATCATATCCACCATACTCACATCATATCCACCGTACTCACATCATACCCACCGTACTCACATCATATCTACCGTACTCACATCATATCCACCGTACTCACATCATACCCACCGTACTCACATCATATCTACCGTACTCACATCATACCCACCATACTCACATCATATCCACCGTACTCACATCATACCCACCGTACTCACATCATATCCACCGTACTCACATCATATCCACCGTACTCACATCATATCCACCGTACTCACATCATACCCACCGTACTCACATCATATCTACCGTACTCACATCATATCCACCGTACTCAAATCATATCCACCGTACTCACATCATATCCACCGTACTCACATCATAACCACCGTACTCACATCATATCCACCGTACTCACATCATAACCACCGTACTCACATCATATCCACCGTACTCAAATCATATCCACCGTACTCACATCATATTCACCGTACTCACATCATATCCACGGTACTCACATCATATCCACCGTACTCACATCATATCCACGGTACTCACATCATATCCACCGTACTCACATCATACCCACTGTTCTCACATCATACCCACCGTACTCACATCATATCCACCGTACTCACATCATATCCACAGTGACTTGAGGTCCAGTGTTGTATTGTAAACAGCCACTGTTGACGGTGCCTTTACCGTGTCGCTCTAGTCATTTCCTCAGCTGTAAGATTTGGACAGGGATCAAGTGTTTAGCTCATGATTACTTTCATGCTTTCATTGAACAGATTAAAAATTATTGATTATTTTCCCTACCCCAAAAATGTTTGCGATACATCTACCCTTTTTCGTTGCAGTTGTACAATGCACCAATGTTCTAAACATTCTAGTACACTCTGTAATCGTGTGTTTTCTGTCTGGCCAGTGGCCTGCACAGTCTCTATCTCTAAACACCCTTCTCCCTCTTGATGGCATTTCTCAGCTCAGAACCCCTAATCCATAATCTCTCCGCGCCACTTCCCTGGCTCTTGCTTCTCACACACTTATGATTGCGCACGTCCACACACACGTACACATACAAGCATACACGCGTAAACATACACACATACGTACACATACAAGCATACACACGTAAGCATACACACACACGCACTCAGGCAGACAGTCAGGCAAGCACGTACGCATGCACACACAGAGACAGACAGCCCACTGGCCTATACACATCCTCTCCCTAAGCACATGGGTGTTTCATCCGCCCATGGATCCATTTCCAGGGCTACACACATCAATAATGCCAATAGCAGTGATCGATGCGTGCTCCTGCCATTCACCGAGAAATCTATGGATCTGTTCACCTTGGAGAGAGCGAGAGCTGCTGTTCTGCTCTAATCAGCACAATCATGCACTTTTCATTGTGGATGGTGCATGACGGACATCCACATCCATCCATATTAGGAAGTTGTCAAACAAAACTAAATCAGTGGTCAGACAAAGCTTCCTAAGTTGTAAAAATGACCTCGACTAACCTGCACCCCCGCACATAGACTTGGTTCCAGTATCCCCTGTATATAGCCTGACTAACCTGTACCCCCACACATAGGCTTGGTTCCAGTACCCCCTGTATATAGCCTGACTAACCTGTACCCCCACACATAGGCTTGGTTCCAGTATCCCCTGTATATAGCCTGACTAACCTGCACCCCCACACATAGGCTTGGTTCCAGTATCCCCTGTATATAGCCTGACTAACCTGTACCCCCACACATAGGCTTGGTTCCAGTATCCCCTGTATATAGCCTGACTAACCTGTACCCCTGCACACTGACTTGGTTCCAGTACCCCCTGTATATAGCCTGACTAACCTGTACCTCCGCACATAGACTTGGTTCCAGTATCCCCTGTATATAGCCTGACTAACCTGCACCCCCGCACATAGACTTGGTTCCAGTATCCCCTGTATATAGCCTGACTAACCTGTACCCCTGCACACTGACTTGGTTCCAGTACCCCCTGTATATAGCCTGACTAACCTGTACCTCCGCACATAGACTTGGTTCCAGTATCCCCTGTATATAGCCTGACTAACCTGTACCCCCACACATAGGCTTGGTTCCAGTATCCCCTGTATATAGCCTGACTAACCTGTACCCCCACACATAGGCTTGGTTCCAGTACCCCCTGTATATAGCCTGACTAACCTGTACCTCCGCACATAGACTTGGTTCCAGTATCCCCTGTATATAGCCTGACTAACCTGTACTCCCACACATAGGCTTGGTTCCAGTATCCCCTGTATATAGCCTGACTAACCTGTACCCCCACACATAGGCTTGGTTCCAGTATCCCCTGTATATAGCCTGACTAACCTGTACCCCCACACATAGGCTTGGTTCCAGTATCCCCTGTATATAGCCTGACTAACCTGTACCCCCACACATAGGCTTGGTTCCAGTATCCCCTGTATATAGCCTGACTAACCTGCACCCCCGCACATAGACTTGGTTCCAGTATCCCCTGTATATAGCCTGACTAACCTGTACCCCCACACATTGACTGGGTACTGGTATCCCCTGTATATAGCCTGACTAACCTGTACCCCCACACATAGGCTTGGTTCCAGTATCCCCTGTATATTGCCTGACTAACCTGCACCCCCGCACATAGACTTGGTTCCAGTACCCCCTGTATATAGCCTGACTAACCTGCACCCCCACACATAGGCTTGGTTCCAGTACCCCCTGTATATAGCCTGACTAACCTGTACCTCCGCACATAGACTTGGTTCCAGTATCCCCTGTATATAGCCTGACTAACCTGCACCCCCGCACATAGACTTGGTTCCAGTACCCCCTGTATATAGCCTGACTAACCTGCACCCCCACACATAGGCTTGGTTCCAGTACCCCCTGTATATAGCCTGACTAACCTGTACCTCCGCACATAGACTTGGTTCCAGTACCCCCTGTATATAGCCTGACTAACCTGCACCCCCGCACATAGACTTGGTTCCAGTATCCCCTGTATATAGCCTGACTAACCTGCACCCCCACACATTGACTCGGTACTGGTACCCCCTGTATATAGCCTGACTAACCTGTACCCCCACACATTGACTCGGTACTGGTACCCCCTGTATATAGCCTGACTAACCTGTACCCTCACACATTGACTGGGTACTGGTATCCCCTGTATATAGCCTGACTAACCTGTACCCCCACACATAGGCTTGGTTCCAGTATCCCCTGTATATAGCCTGACTAACCTGTACCCCCACACATAGGCTTGGTTCCAGTATCCCCTGTATATAGCCTGACTAACCTGTACCCCCACACATAGACTTGGTTCCAGTACCCCCTGTATATAGCCTGACTAACCTGCACCCCCGCACATAGACTTGGTTCCAGTATCCCCTGTATATAGCCTGACTAACCTGTACCCCCACACATAGGCTTGGTTCCAGTATCCCCTGTATATAGCCTGACTAACCTGCACCCCCGCACATAGACTTGGTTCCAGTATCCCCTGTATATAGCCTGACTAACCTGTACCCCTGCACACTGACTTGGTTCCAGTACCCCCTGTATATAGCCTGACTAACCTGTACCTCCGCACATAGACTTGGTTCCAGTACCCCCTGTATATAGCCTGACTAACCTGTACCCCCACACATAGGCTTGGTTCCAGTATCCCCTGTATATAGCCTGACTAACCTGTACCCCCACACATAGGCTTGGTTCCAGTATCCCCTGTATATAGCCTGACTAACCTGCACCCCCACACATAGACTCGGTACCGGTACCCCCTGTATATAGCCTGACTAA
The DNA here is from genome assembly GCF_045791955.1 of Oncorhynchus clarkii lewisi. Classification (NCBI taxonomy): domain Eukaryota; kingdom Metazoa; phylum Chordata; class Actinopteri; order Salmoniformes; family Salmonidae; genus Oncorhynchus; species Oncorhynchus clarkii. Next base: position 80,339,755 of record NC_092150.1, read on the forward strand.
CCTGTACCCCCACACATAGACTTGGTTCCAGTACCCCCTGTATATAGCCTGACTAACCTGCACCCCCACACATTGACTCGGTACTGGTACCCCCTGTATATAGCCTGACTAACCTGTACCCCCACACATTGACTCGGTACTGGTACCCCCTGTATATAGCCTGACTAACCTGTACCCTCACACATTGACTGGGTACTGGTATCCCCTGTATATAGCCTGACTAACCTGTACCCTCACACATTGACTCGGTACTGGTATCCCCTGTATATAGCCTGACTAACCTGTACCCCCACACATTGACTGGGTACTGGTATCCCCTGTATATAGCCTGACTAACCTGTACCCCTGCACACTGACTCGGTACCGGTATCCCCTGTATATAGCCTGACTAACCTGTACCCCTGCACACTGACTCGGTACCGGTATCCCCTGTATATAGCCTGACTAACCTGTACCCCTGCACACTGACTCGGTACCGGTATCCCCTGTATATAGCCTGACTAACCTGTACCCCTGCACACTGACTCGGTACCGGTATCCCCTGTATATAGCCTGACTAACCTGTACCTCCACACATTGACTCGGTACCGGTACCTCCTGTATATAGCCTTGTTATTGTTATTTTATTGTGTTACTTTTTTCGGGGGGGGTAAATATTTTCTTAACTATTTCTTAAACTGCAATGTTGGTTAATAAGGGCTTGTAACTAAACATTTCACGTAAGGTCTACCTGTTGTATTTGGCGCATGTGACAAATAAGATTTGATTTGATCTCCTTATATGGATACCGTACGCCTCAGATGGCCATAAACTAGCGGATGTGATGGTAGTGAGAGTGGACTGCGGGCGAATGGGCCAATGGAAAGCTACAACAGAGTTTACCTCCTAGTACCTATAGGTGTGGGGTCAAAGGGAGAGGCACCCAGTGTTCCTTAAGAGGGGCTCTTTACCTTTGGCACTCACAGCTGTCTAAAGGAAGGCTGATGGGCTGCTATGAAATATGCAGAGTAGTGAGTCAGCGCCTGGCCTTGAGGCTGCTGGCTGTGTGTTCTCATTACATGAATAATACACAGCTGCTATGGTCCTGTGCATTCCTCTGGATCATGTGTTTTGTCATGCATGTACTGAGCACTTTCTGTGTGTGAGGGAATGGGATGTCATCTGGAGGACTGTGTGCATCGGGTGAAGGGGGAGGGTCTGTGTGCGCGTGCGCGCGTGTGTGCGTGTGTGTGTGTGTGTGCGCGTACGTGTGCGTGCGTGTGCGTGCGTGTGTGTGCGTGCGTGCGTGTGTGTGTGTGTGCGTGTGTGCGCGTGTGTGTGTGTGTGCATGTGCGTGTGTGTGTGTGTGTGTGTGTGTGCGTGCGTGCGTGTGCGTGCGTGCGTGTGTGTGTGTGTGTGTGCGTGTGTGCGCGTGTGTGTGTGTGTGCATGTGCGTGTGTGTGTGTGTGTGTGTGTGTGCGCGCGTGCGTGCGTGTGTGCGTGTGCGTGTGTGCGTGTGCGTGTGTGTGTACGTGTGTGTGTGTGTGTGTGTGTGTGTGTGTACGTGTGTGTGTGTGTGTGTGTGTACGTGCCTGTTGTGCCATGCATCGTGATAACTCCAGTGTCTCTCCTTGCTTACAGCTGTCCTACTCCAGGCTGTGATGGAAGCGGACATGTCAGCGGCAAATACGCCAGACACCGAAGGTAAAGATCCTTCTTCACTCCCCTTATAATCTGCATTTTTCCTCCTCCTCCTCCTCACTCACTCACTCACTCACTCACTCACTCACTCACTCACTCACTCACTCACTCACTCACTCACTCACTCACTCACTCACTCACTAAGCCCTCCCTGACCTGTCATGGACAAATCAAGCTCTTCAGCTCCAGGCCATTGCTCCTGCACAAAAAGCAAACCTGCAATTGCAATCACCGGCTGTGAAAAGTTGATTGCAAAATGTGTCAGAATATCTGAGGACCTGCTTGAATGTTAGATTGATACTGGTTGATTGTGGTTGTGCAACATCTACAGATGTAGGTTTTTAATTTGATCAACCTGTTGCAGGAGAACATTCCTGCAATGTAGGACATTTTAAACTTGTGGTGTATTTGAGCATTAAAAAGGCTTCTGAAGTTTGTAATTTCCACCTTGAAATTTCAGACTTGATTTTCCATTTTTTTTTTATTGATCAACCCTTACATCAATGTTTATTAATTACTGTATAATCCACGCACTAATTCATATTTCCTGTTGCTGCAGGGTTATTTTCCTGCTGTAGCTCAAATTCAGATCCTACATCTGTATCTTTCTGTGATTGCCGTGGTGATTTCCGAGACACATTGACAGATTACATAGAGACTGGAGTGTTGTACTTCGAGAGCTGTGGACACAACCGTTTTGCTGTAATCTTGGATGTTATCGAGAATTTGGGTGCCAATTTAAAGTATTTTATATCTTCAAGGTCACCCAAATTCTTGCAAATGTTAAGTCAATGATCAATGGCAACTTTAACATCCCCCTGAGGTCGATGTCCGCGCCCCAGCGAAAATCTAATAAAACAATCCCAATAAAAATGTGTTTAAGGAACAATGGATGCATCTCAATCCACCGCATCCGCCTAGGTCACACTTCCACGGTGAAAGGTGACAGAGCTAGAGCAGTGTTTATCAGACCATGAGACAACCCGAAAATTGGGCTCTATGACCTACACAAATGTCAGGAGACTAGTTTGAACTCAGTACAGATGATCTGCCAACTTCTGTCTGTCGTGTCCGAACCGTCTGGGCTACACACTAATGACCCCCCTGTGCAAAGGTGAGACTCTTACCAACATGTACCTGTGGGTTGTTTTGCTCTAGGATGCCCACAAGACTTGTCTGAAGGTCCCTGGTACCAGTTGAAAAAATGGATGGAAGTATATGTGGAGACCGTTTAATGGCAAAAATATGGGGTTAAATACATGTACATGTTTCCTGATCTTTCTTATATCTCTCAGATATAGGACAGACACTTCAGAAACAAACTTCCTTTTGATATGTTTTTGGGACTATGTGTTGTTCCATGTAGTGAAACTGTTATTCAATTAGTTTGTATTGGCTAATAGCAGTAATATACTTCAAGGGGTCTGTCCTATATTTCAAAATCAAAAAGTTAAATGATCCTTCTTGAAACAATTCCATATAGCTTAGTAGAGCCCCACCTCCCCCAGCTTAGACAGGGCTTAGACTCTGATGGGTTGATTTACAGTCACGAGTGCCTACATTGTACATACAGGTGGTCCCGGGAAACAAACCCATTATCCTTGTGTTGCATGCTCTACCAACTGAGCCGCAGAGGACCACTTAAGAAATCACTCAAAAGAAGAGAAAGGTGGCGATAGGAAATCGAACTTCGTTGACAGCTGACATGTAAAGTCACCAGACGTTCCCAGAGTCCTCCTCCACTCAGGGCATGTTTAAACAAAAGCTTATCCACTTGATGCTATTTACTCCCCAGACGTGGGCTAGAGAGATTGATAGCTGTGTCTCCAGTGTCACCCCATCAAGGCGTCTCCATGAACCAGTGGGCTAGAATTGCATTTGGTGCCACAGACCTCTCCCTCTCCCAAAGAACCTGGGTGATAAATTACCCACAAATAGAGGGGCAGGCTGAGAGGAAGAGCTCTGTGTGTGTGTATGTGTGTGTGTGTGTGTGTGTGTGTGTGTGTGTGTGTGTGTGTGTGCGTCCGTGCGTGCGTGCGTAGGTGTGTACATGCATGCGTGTGAGGGGAGGGCATTAGATCCTGAGGCGGCCCTGCCTGAAATAATAAGTGTTGGTTGGTTGGCTGGTCAGTCGGTTGGTTGATTGGCTGGTTGGTTGGTTAGTTGCTTGGTTGGCTGGTCGGTCAGTGGGTTGATTGGTTGATTGGCCGGTCAGTTGGTCGGTTGGTTAGCCGGTTGATTGGTTGATTGGCTGGTCGGTCGTTTGGTTGGTGGATTGGTTGGTTGATTGGTGGATTGACCGGTAACTTGTTTGATTCATTGGTCATTTGATTGGTTGATTGGCTGGTCGGTTGGTTGGTTGGTTGATTGGTTGATTGATTGGTTGATTGGTTGATTGGTTGATTGGCCGGTCGGTTGATTGATTGGTTAATTTGCTGGTCGGTCGGTCGGCTGATTTGTTGATTGATTGGCTGGTCGGGCGGTTGGTTGATTGGTTGACTGGTCGGTCAGTGGGTTGATTGGTTGATTGGCCGGTCAGTTGGACGGTTGATTAGTCGGTCGTTTGGTTGGTTGATTGGTCGGTCTGTTGATTGATTGGTCGGTTGATTTGTTGATTGATTGGCTGGTCAGTTGGTCGGTTCATTTGTTGATTGGCTGGTTGGTTGGTTGATTGGTTGGTCTGTTCGTTGGTCGGTTGATTGGTTGATTGGCTGGTGGGTTGTTTTGGTTGGTTAAATTGGTTGATTGACTGGTCGTCGTTCTATTGATTGGTTGGTTGATTGGTCGGTTGATTGGTTGATTGGCTGGTCAGTCGGTTGATTGGATGATTGGCTGGTTGATTGGCTGGTTGATTGGCTGGTTGGTCGGTTGATTGGCCGGTCGGTTGGCCGGTTGGTTGGTTGATTGGTTGATTGGTTAATTGGCTAGTCGATTGGTCGGTTTATTGGTTAGTTGGTTGGTTGGTTGGTTGATTGGTTGATTGGCTGGTCGGTTGGGTAGTTGGTTGTTTGGTTTGTTGGTTTGTCGGTTGGTTGGCTTGTTGGTTGGTTGATTGGCTGGTTGGTTGGTTGGAGCCCTAGTGATGATATGTTTACAGTAGCCTAAAACTGTGCAGTGATATATATATATAGTGATATAATAACCTGGTTAAATCTTCTACTTCCTACCCCCCGTAAACAAGAGACGCACATATATTTATCTTTACTAAACTGCTACTCTTGTTGGCTGAGCTCTGCTGTCTTGCAGTCTGCTGTCTTGCTTCATCTCTCCTCTGCTCAGTAACATAATATGATTGATTTCACTGGCAGCCCCAGTTGAACCCCCGGCTATAGTGTTCAAGCTAGAGAAGAGGAGGACGTAGAGGTGTGGAGGCATATGGCTGTGTTTGGGTGTAGTAATGACAATGACTGTTACCCCCGCACACACACACAAACACACACACACGAACACACTGTGAAGACGACGCTAGCTGTTTGAGAGTCTGCGGCCATTAGAGCAACCTCAAACAAGATCTACTGTGTGTCTGCTCTTTGAAGTAGGACATGAGAGAGAGACAGAGAGAGAGAGAGAGAAAGAGAGAGAGAGAGAGAGAGAGAGAGAGAGAGAGAGAGAGAGAGAGAGAGAGAGACAGACAGACAGACAGACAGACAGACAGACAGACAGACAGAAAGTTGACCTTGATGTGTGTAATGTTACAATTGACATTGATGTGTGTAACATTACAATTGACCTTGATGTGTGTAACATTACAGTTGACCTTGTTGAGTGTAACATTACAGTTGACCTTGATGTGTGTAACATTACAGTTGACCTTGATGTGTGTAACATTACAGTCGACCTTGATGTGTGTAACATTACAGTTGACCTTGATGTGTGTAACATTACAGTTGACCTTGATGTGTGTAACATTACAGTTGACCTTGTTGAGTGTAACATTACAGTTGACCTTGATGAGTGTAACATTACAGTTGACCTTGATGAGTGTAACATTACAGTTGACCTTGTTGAGTGTAACATTACAGTTGACCTTGCTGAGTGTAACATTACAATTGACATTGATGAGTATAACATCACAGTTGACCTTGATGAGTGTAACATTACAATTGACATTGATGAGTGTAACATTACAGTTGACCTTGATGAGTGTAACATTACAGTTGACATTGATGAGTGTAACATTACAGTTGACCTTGATGTGTGTAACATTACAGTTGACCTTGATGAGTGTAACATTACAGTCGACCTTGATGTGTGTAACATTACAGTCAACCTTGATGTGTGTAACATTACAATTGACCTTGATGTGTGTAACATTACAGTTGACCTTGATGTGTGTAACATTACAGTCAACCTTGATGTGTGTAACATTACAATTGACCTTGATGTATGTAACTCTATTGGGAGTCAAAAATTGCAAAAAAAAATCATATCAATTAATCATAAACCAATCTGTGCCTACATTAACCTATGATTTACCAAAGATTACACATCTAATCAAGGTGTAAATTAAAGCCAGTTTTAGTGAGAGTGTTACATGTTGACATTGGTACATACAGTAATGTATTGCACAATATTAATATCTTTGACATATCTTTCTGATTTGGCTAGTAATCATTTTAATACTGTTTATTCCCTCGCCCATCATTGTGAGAACATACACAAATAAAAAGTCTAAAGATTTGGACTAAAAGTGAAATCTTTTCTCAGTAAATCCACTGGTTGGTAATGAGGTCTATTGTGAGCAGCTTTGTTGCTGGTGTGACTGCCATGTCTAGAGCTGGCACTCAGTAATTGCCTAGGCTTTGTACAGATGAGGTTGAGTGCAATCTCTCACTCCCTATCACTCCATCCATCCTCCTCTTTCTCTCTCTGCCTTCATCCCTCCCGTTTCTCACACTGACTCTCTCTCTCTCTCCCCCTCTCCCTCTCTCTCTCTCTCTCTCTCTCTCTCTCTCCCTCCCTCCCTCTGGCTGATGTATGACTCATATGGACTGAGCCTGCAGGCAGGTATAATTCAGATCCTGACAGGTAACACTCACTAAAAGGCTGGGAATGGAGCCAAGAGCTGGTGGCAGGGAGCGAGGAGAGGAGAGGAGAGGAGAGGAGAGGAGAGGAGAGGAGAGGAGAGGAGAGGAGAGGAGAGGAGAGGAGAGGAGAGGAGAGGAGAGGAGAGGAGAGGAGAGGGCCAGAGTGCCGGATGCTGGAGAGAGGATATAGAGGGAGAAAGAGGAGAGAGAGAGGAGGAGAGAGAGGAGGAGAGAGGAGAGAGAGTAGTGAGTAGAGAAAAGAGAGGAGAGCCTGGCAGGGCAGAGAGAGCCACTCCACACACACCTAGTATTTGTGTTGTCTTTGTGAGAGATATACAGCAGGGTTTAATTTGTGTTGTCTTTGTGAGAGCTATACAGAAGGGTTTAATTTGTGTTGTCTTTGTGAGAGATATACAGCAGGGTTTAATTTGTGTTGTCTTTGTGAGAGCTATACAGCAGGGTTTAATTTGTGTTGTCTTTGTGGGAGCTATACAGCAGGGTTTGATTGCATCCAAGCTGTTGTCTTTTCTCACTTAGAGATCAGAGTCTCAGGGTCGGCGTACATTGGGCTGATTTACTAGGATACAATGAATTCTGTATAAAAACAAACATTATACAGCCTGGATACAGCCCATAGCAGTGATACATTATATTGTCCATACGCCACAAATCCCTGAGGTGCCTTATTGCTATTATTAACCGGTTACAACATAAATAGAATAGTGAACAAGTAGTTCTGTGTCATACCCATGGTATATTGTCTGACATACACAAGGCTGGAATGCTGTTTCAGCCAATCACCATCCAGGACCCAAACTACCCGGTTTATAATCTGTATTATATACCGGGTGGTTTGAGCCCTGAAAACTGATTGGCTGAAAGCAGTTGTATATATATTTATTTATTTATTTTTCACATTTATTTAACCAGGTAAGCTAGTTGAGAACAAGTTCTTATTTGCAGCTGCGACCTGGCCAAGATAAAGCATAGCAATTCGACACATACAACAACACAGAGTTACACATGGAATAAACAAAACATACAGTCAATAATACAGTAGAAAAAAATTAAACAAAAAAGTCTATGTACAGTGTGTGCAAATTAGGTAAGATGAGGGAGTTAAGGCAATAAATAGGCCATGGTGGCAAAGTAATTACAATATAGCAATTAAACACTGGAATGGTAGATGTGCAGAAGATGAATGTGCAAGTAGAGATACTGGGGTGCAAAGGAGCGAGATAAATAAATAAATACAGTATGGGGATGAGGTAGTTAGATGGGCTGTTTACAGATAGGCTATGTACAGGTGCAGTGATCGGTGAGCTGCTCTGATAGCTGGTGCTTATAGCTAGTGAGGGAGATATGAGTTTCCAGCTTTAGTGATTTTTGCAGTTCATTCCAGTCATTGGCAGCAGAGAACTTGAAAGAAAGGCGACCAAATGAGGAATTGGCTTTGGGGGTGACCAGTGAGATGTACCTGCTGGAGCGCGTGCAACGGGTGGGTGCTGCTATGGTGACCAGTGAGCTGAGATAAGGCGGGCTTTACCTAGCAGAGACTTGTAGATTACCTGGAGCCAGTGGGTTTGGCGACGATTATGAAGCGTGGGCCAACCATCGAGATCGTACAGGTCGCAGTGGTGGGTAGTATATGGGGCTTTGGTGACAAAACGGATGGCACTGTGATAGACTGCATCCAATTTGTTGAGTAGAGTGTTGGGGGCTATTTTGTAAATGACATCCCTGAAGTCGAGGATTGGTAGGATGGTCAGGTTTACGAGGCTATGTTTGGCAGCAAGATTGAAGAATGCTTTATTGCGAAATAGGAAGCCGATTCTAAATTAAATTTTTGATTGGAGATGCTTAATGTGAGTCTGGAAGGAGAGTTTACAGTCTAACCAGACACAAAGGTATTTGTAGTTGTCCATGTATTCTAAGTCAGAGCCGTCCAGAGTAGTGATGCTGGATGGACGGGCAGGTGCGGGCAATGATCGGTTGAATGGCATGCATTTAATTTTCCCTGCGTTTAAGAGCAGTTGGAGGCCACTGAAGGAGAGTTGTATGGCATTGTAGCTCGTCTGGAGGTTAGTTAACACAGTGTCCAAAGAGGGGCCAGAATGGTGTCGTCTGCGTAGAGGTGGATCAGAGAATCACCAGCAGCAAGAGCGACATCATTGATATATACAGAGAAGAGAGTCGGCCCGAGAATTTAACCCTGTGCCCCCCTTAGAGACTGCCAGAGGTCCAGACAACAGGCCCTCCGATTTGACACACTGAACTCTATCAGAGAAGTAGTTTGTGAACCAGGCGAGGCAATCATTTGAGAAACCAAGGCTGTTGAGTCTGCCAAGTCGAAAGCCTTGGCCAGGCCGATGAATATTGCTGCACAGTAATGTCTCTTATCAATGGCGGTTAGGACTTTGAGCGTGGCTGAGGTGCACCCATGACCAGCTCTGAAAACAAATTGCATAGCGGAGAAGGTACGGTGGGATTCGAAATGTTCAGCAATCTGTTTGTTAACCTGTTATGGCTGCATTCCCGATATCGGGATCGATATGACAACTACCATTGAAAATAGAGGGCGCCAAAGTCAAACCACAGAAATCTCATAATTACAATACCTAAAACATACGTGTCTTATATAATTTTAAAGCTATTCTCGTTGTTAATCCCACCAAAGTGTCTGATTTCAAATAGGCTTTTCAAAAGCACTACAAACGATTATCAAATCAAATCAAATCAAATGTATTTATATAGCCCTTCGTACATCAGCTGATATCTCAAAGTGCTCTACAGAAACCCAGCCTAAAACCCCAAACAGCAAGTAATGCAGGTGTAGAAGCACGGTGGCTAGGAAAAACTCCCTAGAAAAGCCAAAACCTAGGAAGAAACCTAGAGAGGAAACAGGCTATGTGGGGTGGCCAGTCCTCTTCTGGCTGTAGATCATTATAACAGAACATGGCCAAGATGTTCAAATGTTCATAAATGACCAGCATGGTCGAATAATAATAAGGCAGAACAGTTGAAACTGGAGCAGCAGCACGGCCAGGTGGACTGGGGACAGCAAGGAGTCATCATGTCAGTTAGTCCTGAGGCATGGTCCTAGGGCTCAGGTCCTCCGAGAGAGAGAAAGAGAGAAAGAGAGAATTAGAGAGAGCACACTTAAATTCACACAGGACACCGAATAGGACAGAAGTACTCCAGATATAACAAACTGACCCTAGCCCCCCGACACATAAACTACTGCAGCATAAATACTGGAGGCTGAGACAGGAGGGGTCAGGAGACACTGTGGCCCCATCCGAGGACACCCCCGGACAGGGCCAAACAGGAAGGATATAACCCCACCCACTTTGCCAAAGCACTGCCCCCACACCACTAGAGGGATATCTTCAACCACCAACTTACGCCTAAAATGATTGCATGGGTTGCTTTTTCCGTAAACCTTTTTTGAAATCTGACACAGCGGTTGCATTAAGGAGAGGTATATCTATAATTCCATGTGTATAACTTGTATTATCATCTACATTTATGATGAGTATTTCTGTTGAAATGATGCAAAATCACTTGATGTGGAATTTCTCAGGTTTTTGCCTGCTATATGAGTTCTGTTATACTCACAGACATAATTCAAACAGTTTCAGAAACTTCAGAGTGTTTTCCATCCAATATTAATAATAATATGCAAATAATAGCAACTATGACTGAGGAGCAGGCCGTTTGATATGGGCACCTTTCATCCAAGCTACTCAATACTGCCCCTGCAGCCATAAAAATTTAACTTGGATTTCGAAGACCTTAGAAAGACAGAGTAGGATAGATATAGGTCTGTAGCAGTTTGGGTCTAGAGTGTCACCCCCTTTGAAGAGGGGGATGACAGGTTTCCAATCTTTGGGAATCTCAGATGATATGAAAGAGAGGTTGAACAGGCTAGAAATAGGGGTTGCAACAATTTCAGCAGATCATTTTAGAAAGAGAGGGTCCAGATTGTCTAGCCCGGCTGATTTGTAATGGTCCAGATTGTGCAGCTCTTTCTGAACATCAGCTATCTGGATTTGGTTGAAGGAGAAATGGTGAGGGCTTTGGTGGGTTGCTGTGGAGGGTGGCGGGCAGTTGACCTGGGTAGGGGTAGCCAGGTGGAAAGCATGGCCAGCCGTAGAGAAATGCTTATAGAAGTTCTTAATTATAGTGGATTTATCGGTGGTGACAGTGTTTCCTAGCCTCAGAGCAGTGGGCAGCTGGGAGGAGGTGCTCTTATTCTCCATGGACTTTACAGTGTCCCAAAACCTTTTTGAGTTAGTACTACAGGATGCAAATTTCTGTTTGAAAAAGCTAGCCTGAGCTTTCCTAACTGCCTGTGTATATTTGTTCCTAACTTCCCTGAAAAGTTGCATATCACAGTGGCTAGTAGATGCTAATGCAGAACGCCACAGGATGTTTTTGTGCTGGTCAAGAGAAGACAGGTCTGGAGTTAACCAAGGACTATATCTATTCCTAGTTCTACATTTTTTGAATGGGGCATGCTTATTTAACATGGTGAGGAATGCACTTTTAAAGAATAACCAGGCATCCTCTACTAACGGGATGAGGTCAATGTCATTCCAGGATACCCCTGCCAGGTCGATTAGAAAGGCCTGCTCGCAGAAGTGTGTTAGGGTGCGTTTGACAGTGAGGAGGGGTAGTCATTTGGCCGCAGACCCATTATGGATGCAGGCAATGAGTCAGTGATCGCTGTGATCTTAATTGAAAACATCAAAGGTGTATTTGGAGGGCAAGTTAGTTATATAGTTGATATCTATGAGGGTGCCAGTGTTTATGGATTTGGGGTTGTACCTGGTAGGTTCATTGATCATTTGTGTGAGATTGAGGGCATTAAGCTTAGATTGTAGGATTGCCAGGGTGTTAAGCATGTCCCAGTTTAGGTCACCTAGTAGCACGAGCTCAGAAGATGGATGGGGTGCAATTAATTTGCATATGGTGTCGAGGGCACAGCTGGGGGCAGAGGGTGGTCTATAGCAAGCAGCAACAGTGAGAGACTTGTTTTTGGAAAGGTGCATTTTTAGAAGTAGAAGCTCGATTTGTTTGGGTAAGTAAGACAGAACTCTGCAAGCTATCTTTGCAGTAGATTGCAACACCGCCCCCTTTGGCAGTTCTATCTTGGCGGAAAATGTTATGGTTAGGGATGGAGATTTCTGGGTTTTTGGTGGACTTCCTAAGCCAGAATTCATACACGGCTAGGACATCCGGGTTGGCAGATTGTGCTAACGCAGTGAGTAAAACAAACTTAAGGAGGAGGCTTCTAATGTTAACATGCATGAAACCAAGGCTTTTACGGTTACAGAAGTCAACAAATGAGAGCACCTGGGGATTGGGAGTGGAGCTAGGCACTGCAGGTCCTGGATTTATCTCTACATCACCAGAGGAGCAGAGGAGAAGTAGGATAAGGGTACGGCTAAAGGCTATACGAACTGGCCGTCTAGCACATTCGGAACAGAGAGTGAAAGGAGCAGGTTTCTGGGCACGATAGCATAGATTCAAGGCATAGTGTACAGACAAAGGTAAGGTAGGATATGAGTACATTGGAGGTAAACATAGGCATTGAGTAATGATGAGAGAGATATAGTCTCTAGAGATGTTTAAACCAGGTGATGTCATCGCATATGTAGGAGGTGGAACAACATGGTTGGTTAAGGCATATTAAGCAGGACTAGAGGCTCTACAGTGAAATAAGACAGTAATCACTAACCAGGACAGTAATGGACGAGGCATATTAATATTAGAGAGAGGCATGCATAGCCAAGTGAACATATGGGTCCAGTGAGTGGTTGGGCTGGCTGGGGACACGGCTATTCAGACAGTTAGCAGGCCGGTGCTAACAAGCTAGCAGTTAGTAGGCCTGGGTTAACAAGCTAGCACTTAGCAGACCGGGGCTAGCAAGCTAGCAGTTAGCAGACCGGGTTAGCAAGTAAGCAGTTAGCAGACCGGGGCAAGCAAGCTAGCAGTTAGCAGACCGGGGAAAGCAAGCTAGCAGTTAGCAGCCCGGGGCAAGAAAGCTAGCAGTTAGTAGACTGGGGATAGCAAGTTAGCAGAAGGGCCTTTAGGGGACGTCGCGATGGAGGTAAGTCTGTTTTTGCCTCTTCGTACGATGATTTTTGATATCACGTGTATGGCAAGAAATATACATTTTACTGGTCTAATTTGGTTGGTAACCAGTTTATAATAGTAATAAGGCACCTCAGGGTTTTGTGGTATATGACCAATATATCACGGCTAAGGGCAGTATCCAGGTTCTGCGCTTTGCATCACGCCTACAAACAGCCCTTAGGCGTGGTATATTGGCATACACCACACCTCCTAGGGCCTTATTGTTTAAATATAAAGCAGGGGTTCAACTTAAACTTGAGTAGGGAATTGAATTGCTGCTAATCTAACCAACAGATGCCATTTTGTCCTCCACTCTCTTCATTTTCCTCCCTCTTTCTTTTCTCTCTCTCGTTCCATGCAGCTTTTTAGCCTGTCTGTAAGGCTGTCTGATGGTTCGACTGTTACGGGTCCTGTCTTGAGATATTCGGTGCGTTTGGAAAGTATTCAGACCCCTCCTTCACATTTTCCACATTTATTCTCTAATGGATAAAATTATTATTTTTCCCTCATCAATCTACACACAGTACCCCATACTGACAAAGCAAAAACAGCCCTTTAGAAATGTGTGCAAATCTATTAAATACAAAAAAATGAAATATCTTATTTACATAAGTATTCAGACCCTTTGCTATGAGACTTGAAATTGACAGGTTCATCCTGTTTCCATTGATCGTCCTTGAGATGTTTCTACAACTTGATTTTTTATTTTAGTAATTTTTATTTTATTTCACCTTAACCAGGTAGGCTAGTTGAGAACAAGTTCTCATTTACAACTGCGACCTGGCCTAGATAAAGCATAGCAGTGTGAACAGACAACAACACAGAGTTACACATTGAGTAAACAATAAACAAGTGAATAACACAGTAGAAAAAAAGAAAAAAAGAGTCTATATACATTGTGTGCAAGGCATGAGGAGGTAGGCGAATAATTACAATTTAGCAGATTAACACTGGAGTGATAAATGATCAGATGGTCATGTGCAGGTAGAGATACTGGTGTGCAAAAGAGCAGAAAAGTAAATAAATAAAAACAGTATGGGGATGAGGTAGGTAAATTGGGTGGGCTATTTACCGATAGACTATGTACAGCTGCAGCGATCGGTTTGCTGCTCAGATAGCAGATGTTTAAAGTTGGTGAGGGAGATAAAAGTCTCCAACTTCAGCGATTTTTGCAATTCGTTCCAGTCACAGGCAGCAGAGAACTGGAAGGAAAGGCGGCCAAATGAGGTGTTGACTTTAGGGATGATCAGTGAGATACACCTGCTGGAGCGCGTGCTACGGGTGGGTGTCGCCATCGTGACCAGTGAACTGAGATAAGGTGGAGCTTTACCTAGCATGGACTAGATGACTAGATGACCTGGAGCCAGTGGGTCTGGCGACGAATATGTAGCGAGGGCCAGCTGACTTGAGCATACAGGTCACAGTGGTGGGTGGTATAAGGTGCTTTAGTAACAAAACAGATGGCACTGTGATAAACTGCATCCAGTTTGCTGAGTAGAGTATTGGAAGCTATATTATAGATGACATCGCTGAAGTCGAGGATCGGTAGGATAGTCAGTTTTACTAGGGTAAGTTTGGCGGCGTGAGTGAAGGAGGCTTTGTTGCGGAATAGAAAGCCGACTCTAGATTTGATTTTAGATTGGAGATGTTTGATATGAGACTGGAAGGAGAGTTTACAGTCTAGCTAGACACCTAGGTACTTATAGATGTCCACATATTCTAGGTCGGAACCATCCAGGGTGGTGATGCTAGTCGGGCGTGCGGGTGCAGGCAGCGAATGGTTGAAAAGCATGCATTTAGTTTTACTAGCGTTTGAGAGCAGTTGAAGGCCACGGATTGGAGTGTTATATTGCATTGAAGCTCGTTTGGAGGTTAGATAGCACAGAAGTATACAGAATGGTGTCGTCTGCGTAGAAGTGGATCAGGGAATCGCCCGCAGCAAGAGCAACATCATTGACATATACAGAGAAAAGAGTCGGCCCGAGAATTGAACCCTGTGGCACCCCCATAGAGACAGCCAGAGGACCGGACAACATGCCCTCAGATTTGAAAGGCACACACTTGTTTATATAAGATCCCACAGCTGACAGTGTATGTCAGAGAAAAAACCAAGGCATGAGATCGAATGAATTGTCCGTAGAGCTCCGAGACAGGTGTCTGCAGCATTGAAGGCCCCCAATAACACAGTGGCCTCCATTATTGTTAAATGGAAGAAGTTTGAAACCACCAAGACTCTTCCTCTCCAAACGGAGCAATCGGGGGAGATGGTCACTCTGACAGATCTCCAGAGTTCCTCTGTGGAGATGGGAGAACCTTCCAGAAAGACAACCATCTCTGCAGCACTCCACCAAGCAGGCCTTTACAGTAGAGTGGCCAGACAGAAGCTACTCCTCAGTAAAATGCACAATAGCCCGCTTGGAGTTTGCCAAAAGGCACTGTAAGAACTCTCAGACCTTGATAAACAAGATTCTCTGGTCTGATGAAACCAAGATTGAACTCTTTGGCCTGAATGCCAAACGTCACGTCTGGAGGAAAACAGGCACCACTCATCACCTGGCCAATACTATCCCTGCGGTGAAGCACGGTGGTGGCAGCATCATGCTGTGGGGATGTTTTTCAGCAGCAGGGAGTGGAAGACTGGATCGTCAGGATCGAAGGAAAGATGAACGGAGCAAAGTACAGAAAGATCCTTGATGAAAACCTGCTCCAGAGCACTCAGGAGCTCAGACTGGGGTGTCCAAGAGGACAATGACCTTGAGCACACAGCCAAGACAATGCCAGAGTGGCTTCGGGACAAGTCTCTGAATGACGCAGCCAGAGCACAGACTTGAACCAGATCTCTCTGGAGAGACCTGAAAATAGATGTGCAGCAACACTCCCCATCCAACCTGACAGAGCTTGAGAGGATCTGCAGAGAAGAATGGGAGAAACTCCCCAAATACAGGTGTGCCAGGCTGGTAGCATCACACCCAAGAAGACTCAAGGCTGTAATCGCTGCCAAAGGTGCTTCAACAAAGTACTGAGTAAAGGGTCTAAATACTTATGTAAATGTGATATTTCATTTTTTTTGCATTTATACATTTGCAAAAAAAATTTAAAAAAATGTTTTTGATGTCATTCTAGGGTATTGTGTGTTAATTGATGGGGGGGACTATTTAATGCATTTTAGAATAAGTCTGTAACGTAACAATATGTGTAAAAAATGAAGGGGTGTGAATACTTTCCGAATGCATTGTATACAGTGAGTTTATAAAACGTTAACAACACCTGCTCTTTACATAACATAGACTGACTGACCAGGTGAATCCAGGTGAAAGCTATGATCCCTTATTTATGTCACTTGTTAAATCTACTTCAATCAGTGTAGATGACGGGGAGGAGACAATTGAGACATGATTTGTGTATGTGTGCCGTTCAGAGGGTGAATGAGCAAGACATTTGAATCGGGTATGGAAGGTGCCAGGCGCACTGGTTTGTGTCAAGAACTGCAAGGCAGCTGGGTTTTTCACCCTCAACAGATTCCTGTGTGGATGAAGAATGGTCCACCACCCAAAGGACATCCAGCCAACTTGACACAACTGTGGGAAGCATTGGAGTCACCATGGACCAGTATCCATTTGGAATGATTTTGACTCCAAAAAAAGGGGGGGGGGGGGGGGGGGGGGGGGGTGCAATATTAGGAAGGTGTCCTAAATATTTTGGTATACTCAGTGTATAGATTTTTTGATATGGTAATATAATGGTATAAGGGTTTGTTTTGTAGACTGTTTCTGTTGATGATTTTACACATAACTGTTTTCAACTGTAAATCTCATCCAGATGTCTTTTTATAATTTATGGACTTCAGTGCTTTTTTTCTTTGAAGCACTAAACTGCCTTTTTAACCACCTGTGTCTGTGTCACACAACACTATGACTTGAGATGCTCTTCCCTCCACCTCCTCTGCTAAAAATTCAAAGATGACATTTACACCTGTGTGTGTGTATTTTGGACTTTGTAGGTCAGAAGTGTGTGTGTGTGTGTGTGTGTGTGTGTGTGTGTGTGTGTGTGTGTGTGTGTGTGTGTGTGTGTGTGTGTGTGTGTGTGTGTGTGTGTGTGTGTGT